>NC_067402.1:233373817-233675067 GCF_016432865.1 Antechinus flavipes
AATTTAATACAACTGGCCTTAACGAATCCTGCAAGTTCTAAGAAAAAGAAAAGTTTTAAGAACAGCCACTTCAGGAAGTGTGAGGAGAAAGAGGATGAGAATGGAGAGATTAATGGAAATATCACCAGAGGGCATGAGGACATAAGTGAATTTGAAGGGCATACTGATTCTCACTCTCACAGTCTAGCTTCAGCTCTGTCTATACCAGAGTAGGCTGTTGACCCTCCCCATTAACTTCACCTTCCTGGGTGGAGGGAGGAGGAAGAGTGGGAATGGCAGTGATATTGCCAGCACTCCCCTTTTCCCCCCAGAAATCACTCCCTCCTATGACTAGATTACAAAGGGCACTACTTAAAGCCATAGAAGAAGAGCAGAAAACAGCTGATTTGAGAATAGAAATGTAACCTGTGACTGAACAACTTGATTCTTCAGGTCAAGAAACCAGAAGATACACTTCTTTTGATCTAGAAATCATCAAAGGCCTAAAAAAAGGCTTTCACTCTTTATGGCACTACATCATCTTATGTTAAGATGTTATTACATAATTTGGCTTATGAAATTTTAACCCCTAGTGATTAGAACCTGGACAAAACTTGTTGTGGCTTTCTGAATATAGTGAACTCTGTAGGTATTGGAATCCTTAAAAAGTGTTAAGTCATTAGAATTGATAGAGACAATAATTATCTAATTTAGCTTGGTTCAGTATGATTGATCTGATCCTACAAGGAGATGTTATGGGCCAGAATTTGAAACAAGGTACTAAGTGGAACTGAGGAGACAATGTTTAAATCTAGTTTAGCATTGATTTAATCCTACAACAAATAATGGTTTTCTAGTGATATAATGATTGATGTGTACTCAATGTATATAGCATATAAGCAAGAAACTCTCAGGGCCAAAGAGCAACTCTGGGAGATACAGAAGCCCATTCTCGGAGGCGGAGACAGAGTCATACCATATTCCACCTTTGTGGAAAGCTCTTAAGCTCTCAGCTCTTACAGCTTGTCTTTTAGCTCTTCCAGCTTCTGTCTCTTGGAATCAAGGAAGGAGAAAATAAACCTTTGGATTTTATCAGCTGCCTGTATTTGAGGTGCTTATTACTTGGAACCAAAACTAAGGCTGCCTCTAAAAAACCTCCCCAAGAAACCTGCTCCCACAGAGAACCATCATATATTATACAAAAGAAGAGAACACCATGTGTAGGATACAAGCTCCAGTGAAGTAGGCAAACTGGAGTTAATACTCCAATCACCTACAACCAACTAACTAGTGTAGGTTCTTATGGAGACACTTCAGCACAGATTAATTACCCCATTGCAGCATATAAGCAAATTGCTTCTGCTGCTATCAAAACATGGGGTTTTATCCCAGGTAAACAGAACAGAGGGGAGGCCTTCACAAAAATAGCACAACGGCCAAATGAACCCTTTGATGATTTTGTGGGATGTCTGCAGACAGTGTCATATGACCTACCGGTGAAAATTCAGCAACAGAAATTATAATAAGGCAACTTGCTAAAGAAAATTCTAATGAGGTTTGTAAAAGAATTATACTAGGACTACACAAGGATGCTTCTTTAGAAGAGATCATAAGACGCTGTGCCATTGTGGACACAAATACCTGTGATGACTGGGTATTTTAAAATCAGCCGGAGTCAGGAATTCAGGTTAAGGGAAAATCTTCAATCTTTATTCTTTTTGAGGTGAAGAGGGATTGTGATAGCAATGTGAGCAACTGCAACCAGAAGCCAGCCAGCAATCACTCTCTGCCTCTGTTTCTCCCCTCAGCCTCCACCCACCAAAATCGTCATTTCCTATACAATACATCAGGACTTGCACAAAGAGTGGGAAAGGGGCCATTCTTTCTCCAGGCATATATATTAATAGAGTATGGTCCAATTACTATTTAGCCTCACATGCTTAGGACCTCAGTGCATCAACTCGAGCTTCAGCCCATTACAAATACCTTTTATACCCAGGCTATGATGCAGATTTCCCAAGATCTGAACATGGGAAGACAGGGTCCCTTTAGACAAGGGACTTCCAGAGAGACTCGTCAGTGCTTTCAATGTGGTAAAATAGGGCATCTAAAATCTCAATTTTGACATAGGGACAGAGTGAGAAAACAGGGTGGGAGAACAAGACCCAAAACCCCATGTCCAAAATGCAACAGAGACTTCCATTGGGCATCAGAATGTAGATTGATTCAGGGAAACGGGATGGGGGCCCAGGCCAAGAGCCCAAAGAAAAAAATACTTGGGGTATGATGGCAGCCAATGCTACACCCAGAGAGAGCTTAGAAGTCCAGTATCCAGATATGACCAATCAGCCAAGAAGCCATCTGATGGGAGAAAGGGATTATACAATCAATCAGCCAGGAAGCAATCTGATGGGAGAAAGGGATTACAATTAGAGAGAATACAGTTGTATGCAGCTGGGAATACTGAGATACCCTCTGGAGAAGTGAAATCTCTTCCTCTCCAGTCTATGGATCCCTTGCTTCCAGGCACAGTAGGCTTCACCATTTCACCTGCTAAGAGTACTTACAAAACAGTGTCCATCCATATACTGATGTGGAAAACTGGGGAACATGTAAATAATATCCCAATCACCAATACAGGTGGACAATGTGTGATTTATTAATCAGGAGAAGTAGTAGCATCAGGTTTACTGATACAGACTCCTAATAAGTATTATGGTGATAGTTGCTCAGATTCTGACTCTAAGCAAGAGAATCCAGGAATATTCTAGACTGCAGCAGTTACAGCTGACAGTCCTATGCTCATTATCTATATAAATGGCATACCATTAGAAGGATTAGTAGACACAGGTGCACATCATACGGTTATTAGAGGTGCCAACTGGCCCATTCACTGTCCAAAGATTAAAGCAGACACTTACATGTCTGGTGTAGGAGGATCAATAGCAGCTGAAATTAATGCTACCCCTTTGAGATGGAATTTGAAGGTGAAACAGAAGTTTTTACTCCACAACAATTAGGATTGCAAATGAGTACTTCAGTCTTTTAGGCAGGGCTGCTGTTGAAGGCCTGCCAACACTTTCACCTGTTCCTATTCAATGGAAAACTGATACACCAGTGTGAATAGAACACTGGCCCTTGACTTCCGGTTAAGATGGCGGAGAGGAGGCACACAGCTGCATAAGTTCCACGCTTTCTCTCACTATCCATTTCATTACAAGCCTCTGAATTAATGCTTGACTGAAAAAAAACCCACAAATAGTTACCAAGAGAAGCCATCCTTGAGATTCGCCAAGAAAGGTCTGTCTTTACTGGAGGGCTGGGACGGTTTTAGATCGGGTGCAGGCAGCGGGCAGCGGCAGTGAGAGCACAGGAGCAGACTGGAGAGGGGCTGGGGAGTGATCGCAGCCGTCTCTGCGGGGAGAGCTTCGCTACAGGTTTGGATACTTTGCTCCGGCAGCAAGTCAGCAGCCCAGCAGAGAAGCTAAAAACACCGGGGCTGAAGAACACAACCCCAAAGAGCTGGAGTCTCTTGGGACCTGGCCGCTCCCCCTTTCCCCCACAACAGTGACTCAGCACGCTTTGGGATCTCAGAGGGCACAAGCAACATAGTCCTGCTAGTGCCTCACTACTGCCCCCTGCAGTCTGTAGAGGAAGCTTGATAACATACCCAGCCCCTCCCCCAAAGAAAGACTCCAGTTTTTTCTGTTTTTCTTTGGTAGTTTGTCTCTGATTTTTAGACAGAATGAGCAATGAAGAGGAGTTTAACCCTTGACAGCTTCTATACAGATAGAGAGCACACTCTAAATCCTGAGGAGACTAAAAACAGACTGTCTCCAGGTGAATCCCCAAAGGAGGAGATCATCTGTTTCTCAGCACAGATGAACCTCATAGAAGTAATTTAAAAGGCTCTCACAAGGGAGCTAGAAGAAAAATGGGGAAAGCAGAGTGAGGCTTGGCAAAAGCAGAGTGAGGCTTGGGAAAAGGAGAGGGAGGCTTGGCAAAAGAGCCTGGAGAAAGTTAAAGAGAGAGTGGATAAAGAAGTAAAATCCTTGAAAAATAGGATTAGTGAACTGGAAACAGAAAACAGCTCACTAAAAAACAAAATTGGCGAAATGGAAAAAAATTCCACAGAACAAAAGAACTCAATTGGACAATTAGAAAAAGATTTTAAAAAAGTGAGTGAAGAAAATACTTCACTGAAAATCAGAATTGAACAAGTGGAATTGAATGACTCGAGGAGACAAGAAGAATCAGTCAAGCAAATCCAAAAAAATCAAACAATGGAGAAAAATGTGAAATACCTTCTGGGGAAGACAACAGACCTGGAAAACAGATCCAGGAGAGACAATCTGAGAATCATTGGACTCCCAGAAAAACATGATGAAAAAAAGAGCCTGGACACTGTCTTCCAGGAAATTATCAAAGAGAACTGCCCAGAAGTCATAGGAACAGAGGAAAAAATAAACATTGAAAGGATTCATCGATCACCCACTGAAAGGGATCCTAAAATCAAAACACCAAGGAATATAGTGGCCAAATGCCAGAACCCTCAGATGAAGGAAAAAATATTGCAAGCGGCTAGAAAAACCCAATTCAAGTATCAAGGAGCCACAATAAGGATCACCCAGGATCTGGCAGCATCCACATTAAAAGATCGAAGGGCCTGGAATATGATATTCCGAAAGGCTAAGGAACTTGGTATGCAACCAAAAATAACTTACCCAGCGAGAATGAGCATCTTTTTCCAGGGAAGAAGATGGACATTCAACGAAGTAAGCGAATTTCATCTATTTCTGATGAAAAAAACAGAACTTAACAAAAAGTTTGATCTACAAATATAGAACTCAAGAGAAATCTAAAAAGGTAAAGATTAATCTTGGGAACTATATTTTGACTATATAGATGTACAAAGAATACATGTATACCTTGTTCTAGAAATTGATGTTGAAAGGACATTGTATCAGAAAAAGGGTAAAGTGGGAGTAGTACATCTCATGAAGAGGCATAGGAAACCTATTATATCTGAGAGAAAGAATGGAGGGGGATGAATATAGTGGGTATCTTACTGCCTTCAGAATTGGCTTTAAGTGAAAAATCTTAAGACATATTCAATCTATGGTGAAACTTCTCCCACCTCATTGAAAAGTGAGAAGGGAAAAGTGAAAAGGGAAGGAATAAGCTAAGCGGAAAGGAATACGGGAACTGGGAGGGAAAGGGGTAAGATAGGGGGAGGAACTCTAAGGCGGGGGGAGGGATACTAAAAAGGGAGGGCTGTGAGAAGCAAGTGGTGCTCACAAGCTTAATACTGGGAAGGGGGGGAAAGAGGAAAGAAGGGAGAAAAGCATAAACCGGGGTTAACAAGATGGCAAGCAATACAGAATTGGTCATTTTAACCATAAATGTGAACAGGGTAAACTCCCCCATAAAGAGGAAGCGGTTAGCAGAATGGATTAAAAGCCAGAATCCTACAATATGTTGTTTACAGGAAACACACCTGAAGCGGGGAGATACATGCAGGTTAAAGGTAAAAGGTTGGAACAAAATCTACTATGCTTCAGGTGAAGTCAAAAAAGCAGGAGTAGCCATCCTGATCTCAGATCAAGCTAAAGCAAAAATTGATCTAATTAAAAGAGATAAGGAAGGGCACTATATCTTGCTAAAGGGTAGCATGGATAATGAAGCACTATCTATATTAAACATATATGCACCAAGTGGGGTAGCATCTAAATTCTTAAAAGAGAAACTAAGAGAGCTGCAAGAAGAAATAGACAGTAAAACTATAATAGTGGGAGATCTTAACCTTGCACTCTCAGAATTAGATAAATCAAACCACAAAATAAATAAGAAAGAAGTCAAAGAGGTAAATAGAATACTAGAAAAGTTAGATATGATAGATCTCTGGAGAAAATGTAATGGAGACAGAAAGGAATACACTTTCTTTTCAGCAGTTCATGGAACCTATATAAAAATTGACCATATATTAGGACATAAAAACCTCAAACTCAAATGCAGTAAGGCAGAAATAGTAAATGCATCCTTTTCAGTCCACGATGCAATGAAAATTACATTCAACAAAAAACCAGGGGGAAGTAGACCAAAAAATAATTGGAAACTAAATAATCTCACACTAAAGAATGATTAGGTGAAACAGCAAATCATAGACATAATTAATAACTTCACCCAAGAAAACGATAATAATGAGACATCATACCAAAATGTATGAGATGCAGCCAAAGCGATAATAAGGGGAAATTTCATATCTCTAGAGGCCTATTTGTATAAAATAGAGAAAGAGAAGGTCAATGAATTGGGTTTGCTATTAAAAATGCTAGAAAAGGAACAAATTAAAAACCCCCAGTCAAACACTAAACTTGAAATTCTAAAAATAAAAGGTGAGATCAATAAAATTGAAAGTAAAAAAACTATTGAATTGATTAATAAAACTAAGAGTTGGTTCTATGAAAAAACCAACAAAATAGACAAACCCTTAGTAAATCTGATTAAAAAAAGGAAAGAGGAAAATCAAATTGTTAGTCTTAAAAATGAAAAGGGAGAACTCACTACTAATGAAGAGGAAATTAGAGCAATAATTAGGAGTTACTTTGCCCAACTTTATGCCAAATAAATTCGACAACTTAAATGAAATAGAAAAATACCTCCAAAAATATAGCTTGCCCAAACTAACAGAGGAAGAAGTAAATATCCTAAACTGTCCCATCTCAGAAAAAGAAATAGAACAAACTATCAATCAACTCCCTAAGAAAAAATCCCCAGGACCAGATGGATTGACATGTGAATTCTACCAAACATTTAAAGAACAATTAACTCCAATGTTATATAAACTATTTGAAAAAATAGGGATTGAAGGAGTCTACCAAACTCCTTTTATGACACAGATATGGTACTGATACCTAAACCAGGTAGGCTGAAAACAGAGAAAGAAAATTATAGACCAATCTCCCTAATGAATATTGATGCTAAAATCTTAAATAAAATATTAGCAAAAAGATTACAGAAAATCGTCACCAGGATAATACACTATGACCAAGTAGGATTTATACCAGGAATGCAGGGCTGGTTCAATATTAGGAAAACTATTAGCATAATTGACTATATCAATAACCAAACAGACAAAAACCATATGATCATCTCAATAGATGAAGAAAAAGCATTTGATAAAATCCAACTTCCATTCCTAATAAAAACACTTGAGAGCATAGGAATAAATGGACTTTTCCTTAAAATAGTCAGGAGCATATATTTAAAACCATCAGTAAGCATCATATGCAATGGGGAAAAACTGGAACCTTTCCCAGTAAGATCTGGAGTGAAGCAAGGTTGCCTCGGCAATAAGAGTCGAGAAAGATATTAAAGGAATTAGAGTAGGCAATGAGGAAACCAAACTATCACTCTTTGCAGATGATATGATGGTATACCTAGAGAACCCCAGAGATTCTACTAAAAAGCTATTGGAAATAATTCATAATTTTAGCAAAGTAGCTGGCTACAAAATAAATCCCCATAAATCCTCAGCATTTTTATACATCACCAACAAAACCCAACAGCAAGAGATACAAAGAGAAATTCCATTCAGAATAACTGTTGATACCATAAAATATTTGGGAATCTATCTACCAAAGGAAAGTCAGGAATTATATGAGCAAAATTATAAAAAAAGTCTCCACACAAATAAAGTCAGACTTAAATAATTGGAAAAATATTAAGTGCTCTTGGATCGGCCGAGCGAACATAGTAAAGATGACAATACTCCCTAAACTAATCTATTTATTTAGTGCTATACCAATCAGACTTCCAAGAAAATATTTTATTGATCTAGAAAAAATAACAACAAAATTCATATGGAACAATAAAAAGTCGAGAATCTCAAGAGAATTAATGAAAAAAAATCAAATGAAGGTGGCCTAGGTGTACCTGATCTAAAATTATATTATAAAGCAGCAGTCACCAAAACCATTTGGTATTGGCTAAGAAATAGATTAGTGGATCAGTGGAAAAGGCTAGGTTCACAAGACAGAATAGTCAACTATAGCAATCTAGTGTTTGACAAACCCAAAGCCCCTAACTTCTGGGAAAAGAATTCATTATTTGATAAAAACTGCTGGGATAATTGGAAATTAGTATGGCAGAAATTAGGCATGGACCCACACTTAACACCATATACCAAGATAAGATCAAAATGGGTCTATGACCTAGGCATAAAGAACGAGATTAGAACAGTGGCCCTTAACCAAATATAAAATTCAGGCCTTATTAAATATAGTACAGGAGCAATGACCTTCTCTAAGTTCCTGGAATTCCCCAGTATTTGTTGCAAGAAAGAAATCTGGAAAATGGAGGATACTGACTGATTTAAGAAAAGTAAATTAACAGATCAAAACTATGGGAACTCTTCAGTCTGGACTTCCATCTCCTACTCAGTTGCCTATGGCTTCTTTGGGTTATAGACATTAAGGATTGTTTCTATTCTATCCCTCTGAATTAGGAGGATGAAAAGATTTGCCTTTTCAGTGCCCAGCATTAACTTAGCTGAACCTTATGATATGAATGGACAGTTTTGCCACAGGGAATGAAAAATAGCCCTACTATGTGTCAAACATATATTGCTGCTGCTCTTACTCCAGTAAGAAAAGCATTTCCAAAAGTAATGTTATAACATTACATGGATGATATATTGGGATGTGCACCTGAGGAATAAATGTTAGATTCATGTCTACAAAAGACCATAGAAACAAATTGCATATAGCTCCAGAAAAAAATTCAAAGGCATGTTCATTTTCAATATTTAAGATATGAAGTATACCCTAAGTGCTTTCTTTAAGAACAGAGAATTTGAACACCTTAAATGACTTTCAAAAATTGATAGGAAATATCAAATGGATGTCTCTAGTGTTAGTCTTAACTACTTATCAATTACAACCATTATATAATATTTTAAGGAGAGACACTGCTCACCACACCAGCTTACAAACCAAGTTCAAGAAGCTTTGAGGAAAGTTGAACTGGCTTTATCCAATGTGGTTAAGAGAGTCATTCAAAAACCTTTGGAAATATCAGTTTGTGCTACAAAAGTTCTTCATCAAGGAAACAGTGTGATAGAATGGGCGTACCTCCCAGCAGAACCAGAAAAAAGCCTTACTCTTTACTTAGTGCTTGTGGCTAGAATTTTATTAAAGGCCACTAAGTGAACAGTACAATTATCTGAGATAAGACCTGATAAGATATACACCTTTTATACTAATGCACAAATTAATGTATGCTGTGAAACCATCCCAGAACAGCAAATTTTATTGGCCATGGCCCCAAATTTTACACACATGTCTCCATTAAAGATAACCAGACTATTACATAATTGGTGATGGATTCTTGAAGAAAAGGTTTCTAAAGTTCTTCTTAAAGGAACTATTTTTATAGATGCATCCAAACATAATATTTGTGCTATATACTCTCATGACTTAACTATAAAAAGAGTAGTCAGAACTTCTTTTTAGTCCATTCAGCAGAATGAATTCTATGCAATCATTCTAGATCTTACTTATTATCCAGGAGATATAAATATAGCACCTGATTCAGGCCTATTCAGTAGGTGGGGTACAAAGAATTGCCATAGCACAAATAAAATTTGTAGCTTCCAATATATATATCAGCTCTTTAAGGAACTTCAAGAGCAAGTGAGAAAGCATCCAGGTAAGATTTATATCTTGCATGTCCACTCACATAGTGGATTTCCAAGTACCATTTTTGATGGTAATTCAAAGGCAGATAGCCTTCTAACATGTTGGCTAATATGCCTTTATTTCAGGCAGCCCACAAATCTCATTCTAAATATCATCAGGCTGTTCCAGCTTTACGTTTGCAATTTGGGATAACAAAATAGGAAGCTAGGAGCATAGTAAAAGCCTGTACAGCTTGCCTTCCTTTCCATGCTCCTATGCTCCCTCCAGAGAAGAATCCTTTTGGTTTGAGACCAAATGAAATTTGGTACATGGATGTGACCCATTATACATCTTTTGGTTGTCTGTCTTTTATCCATGTTGTAGTAGACACATTTTCAGGATTCACTTTGGCAATACCAGCAGGAAAAGAGACAGCCTAAGTGGTCACTGAATTCCAGCATTTGCAATTATGGGTGTGCCACAAGCAATAAAAACAGATAATATACCTGCATATACTTCCAAACATTTAGCACATTTTTGTGCACAATATCAGATTTTACACACCACTGGCATACCCTTTAATCCTCAAGGACAGGGTATAGTAGAGAGTAGAAACAGAGACATTAAGATCCTCCAAAAACAAAAGAAAGGGGGAGCCACAGGTAACCCTAGAGAACTTCTAAATCTAGCTCTTTATACTATTAACTTCTTGATTTTTGACAAAGATGCACTGGCTCCGGCAGACAGGTTTTATAATCCACTGGAAGGGCAGTGTACAGTGCGAATACCTCCACTATCTTTAGATAATTGCCAGGTGATGTGGAGAGATCCAAAAAGTAATGAATAGAAGGGGCCAGATAGGTTAACTGCTTGGGGGAGAGAGTTTGCTTGTATCTCTACAGATGGAAAAGGAATCAGATGGATGCCAACAAGCTGTATTCGCCTTGTCCATCAGAGAAAGATGAAGCAGATCCTTGAAATGAAGGAGAAGACCCAAGAAACATCACGTGGTTCCATTGCTGACTGTGCCCACCACTGAAAGAGCATGGCAATTATGGCAATTGACTCATGGACATCAAAAATTGTTAATGAAAGTGATCCAGGACTTCAAAACCCTCAGGAATCATTGGATTGCTGAGACATGATAAGACTGTTGTAGGCCTTGAAAACCCTCAGAAATCATTGGATTTCCTGAGAAATGATAAGACTTGCAAGACTTCAAAATCTGCAGGAATCATTGCATTCCCTAACACATAAAAAGACTGTTGCAGGACTACAAAAACTTGCATGGATCATTGGATTTGCAGCTACAAGGGCTATGTTGGGATCAACAACTGCCGCTGTGCTTGGATCATGCTGAGTCATTCTGGGTGCTGGGTGGGTGTGACCATATCCTGAGAGAGTCTAGCCTTTTGGCGTCATAGTCTGTACCCACTGTGTTTATAGCTTCTCTGGTGATCCACTGGTGAAGCCAGTAGGCTTGCTGCCAGGATAAAGTAGCTCACACTGTGGTAAAGTTCTTGCAAATTTTCTGCCAGCAGAGACCATACCCTGGCCGCCTCTGGTCTGCTCAGTGTGAGCTGTTTCCCATGCTTTCGCTGCCAAGTTGCCTGAGTCTGTGCCTGGCCTAGCTGTCTCTGCGTGTTTGCAAAAACAGACCTTTTCTGGCAAATTTTGAGATTATTCGTTGGCAATGTGTTGTACTCCCAATATTCATGGGTTCTGACAGTCAAGCACTAATTCTGAAGCTGCATTTTATTAAAATAGATTGAGGGAAAAGGAGAGTTTAGGAAAATGCCTGTGTCCTCTCCACCATCTTGGCTCCACACCCCCTTGAAAGTTATTTTCTACCACATAAGCACTCTAGAAATCACTCTAGGGGTGGCAGATCCTGGTTTAGTCACATTAGCTATTTAGTGATTTTACACATCATCATCATCACTGTCATTTATAAACATCATCATCATTAGAATGATTTTGGATAAGTAACTTAGGCTATTTAGATATCATTTAAGGACTGGCATACTGTTTTGATCATCCTAGGTGATTAGTGATTTTCTGTGTTTTTTTTTTTTAATAAAAGCTTTTTATTTTCTTTTACATATATATATGTAAACAATCTAGTAGTTACTTTAAATGTAATTTCTCTTTGTAACTCTAACTGTTGGGTTTTGTTAATGATGTATAAGAATGCTGATTACTTATGTGGGTTTATTGTGTATCCTGCAACTTTGCTGAAGGTGTGGATTGTTTCTAATAACTTTTTAGTAGAGTCTCTGGGGTTCTCTAAGTATACAATCATATCATCAGCAAAGAATGATAATTTGTTTTCCTCATTGCCTATTCTTATTCCTTTAATCTCGTTCTCAACTCTTATTGCCAAAGCTAGCATTTCTAATACAATATTAAGTAGTAATGGTGATAGTGGGCAACCTTGTTTCACTCCTGATCTTATTGGGAATGGTTGCAGTTTGTCCCTGTTACATATGATGCTTACTGCTGGTTTTAAATAGATGCTACTGATTATTTTAAGGAAAAGTCCATTTATTCTTTACTCTCAAGAGTTTTTAATAGGAATAGATGTTGGATTTTATCAAAATCTTTTTCTGCATCTATTGAGATGATCATATGGTTTTTGTTAATTTGATTAATAATATGGCCAATTATACTGATAGTTTTCCTAACATTGAACCAGCCCTGCATTCCTGGTATAAATCCTACTTGATCGAGGTGTATTATGATTTTCTGTAGTCTTTTTGCTAATATCTTATTTAAGATTTTAGCATCAATATTCATTAGGCAGATTGGTCTAAAATTTTCTTTCTCTATTTTCAACCTACCTGGTTTAGGTATCAGTACCATGTCTGTGTCATAAAAGGAATTTGGTAGGACTCCTTCATTCCCTATTTTTTCAAATAGTTTATAAAGTATTGGGGTTAATTGTTCTTTGAATGTTTGGGAGAATTCACATGTAAATCCATCTGGTCTCAGGGATTTTGTTTTTTAGGGAGTTGATTAATAGCTTCTTCTATTTCTTTTTCTGCAATGGGACTATTTAAGCAATTTACTTCCTCTTCTGATAATCTGGGAAGCCTATATTTTTGGAGGTAGTCATCCATTTCACTTAGGTTATCAAATTTATTGGCATAAAGTTGGGCAAAGTAACCCATTATTATTTCTTTAATTTCCTCTTCATTGGTGGAAAGTTCTCCCTTTTCATTTTTAAGACTACTAATTTGATTTCCCTCTCTCCTTTTTCTAATCAGATTTACCTAAAGGTTTATCAATTTTATTGTTTTTTTCATAAAACCAATTCTTAGTTTTATTTATTAGTACAATAGTTTTTTTACTTTCTATATTATTAATTTCTCCTTTTAATTTTAGAATTTCAAGTTTAGCAATTGATTTGGGGTTTTTAATTTGATCTTTTTCTAACTTTTTTAAGTTGCAGGCCCAATTCATTGATCTTCTCTTTCTCTATTTTATTCAAGTAAGCCTCTAACGATATAAAATTTCCCCTTATTACTGCTTTGGCTGCATCCCATAAATTTTGGTATGATGTCTCACTGTTGTCATTATCTTGAATGAAATTATTAATTGTGTCTATAATTTGCTGTTTCACCCAATCATTCTTTAAGATGAGATTATTTAGTTTCCAATTACTTTTTGTTCTATTTATACTTAACTTTTTGTTGAATGTAGTTTTTATTGCATTGTGATCTAAAAAGAAAGCATTTACTATTTTTGCCTTCCTGCATTTAATTTTGAGGTCTTTATGTCCTAATGTATGGTCAAGTTTTGTGTAGGTTCCATGAACTGCTGAGAAGAAAGTATACTCCTTTCTGTCACCATTCAATTTTCTCTAGAGATCTAGCATACCTAATTTTTCTAATATTCTATTTACCTCTTTAATTTCTTTCTTATTTGTTTTGTGATTTGATTTATCTAAATCTGAGAGTGCAAGATTGAGATCTCCCACTATTATAGTTTTGCTGTCTATTTCTTCTCACAATTCTCTTAACTTCTCCTTTAGGAAGTTAGATGCTATACCACTTGGTGCATATATGTTTAATACTGATATTGCTTCATTGTCTATTGTACCCTTAAGCAAGATATAGTTTCCTTCCTTATCTCTTTTAATTAGATCAATCTTTGCTTTTGCTTGATCTGAGATAAGGATGGCTACCCCTGCTTTTTTGACTTCACCTGAAGCATAAGCATTCTGCTCCAGCCTTTTACCTTTACTCTGTATGTATCTCCCTGTTTTAAATGTGTTTCCTGTAAACAACATATTGTAGGGTTCTGACTTTTAGTCCAGTCTGCTATCCATCTCCTCTTTATGGGAGAGTTCATCCCATTCACATTTACGGTTAAAATTACTAATTCTGTATCTCCTGCCATCCTAATATCCCTAAATTATACTTTTCTTTTTTTTGCCCTCCTTCCCTTCTTCCCTAGTATTAAACTTATTGGTCCCACTTGCGTTACACAGCTCTCCCTCTTTAGTATCCCTCTCTCTTCCCTTTGAATCCCTTCCCCTTTCTTGTACCCTTCCCTAATTACTCTTTTTCCTTTTCCCTTTTTCTCTCCCACTTTTTAATGAAGTGAAAGAAGAATGTCTGTAAAATAAATATGTCAATTGTTTCCTCTTTGAGCCACCTCTGATGAGAGTAGGATTCACACAATGTTCCTCCCCCTCTCTAAGTTCCCTCAGATATGATAGGTTTCCTTTGCCTCATTGTCGCATATAGTTTTCTTTTTTTTTTTATCTCCCCTTTTCCCTTTTTCTGACATTATCCCCTTTCCATTTCTATTTCCTTTTTTATATTATATCGGTAGAATAAAATTATACACATAGTTTTTATGTATATCCACAACAGAAATACAGTTCTCAAGAGTTCCTTTGACCTTTTTCTGCTTCTCTTGAATTCTGTTGTTGGAGATCAAATTTTTTGTTTAAGTCTTTTTTTTTTCTTACAAACAAATGGAATTCCTCTATTTCATTAAATGTCCTTCTTCTTCCATGAAAAACAATACTCAGCTTCGCTGGGTAGTTTATTCTTGGCTTCATTCCAAGCTCTTTTGCCTTTTGGAAAATTTGATTCCAGGCTCTTTGATCCTTTAATGTTGAGGCAGCCAGATCTTGCGTGACCCTTATTGTGGCATCTCGGTATTTGAACTGTTTTTTCCTGGCTGCTTGTAAAATTTTTTCTTTAGTCTGAAAATTCTGAAGTTTGGTCACAATATTCCTGGGAGTCTTTATTTTAGGGTCTTTTTCAGAAGGTGTTCGATGAATTTTTTCAATGCCTATTTTACCTTCCTATTCTATTACTTCTGGCTGTTCTCTTTGATGATTTTCTTTAAAATAGTATCTAGGCTCTTTTTTTCATCATAATTTTTGGGTAGTCTAATGATCCTCAGGTTATCTCTCCTAGATCTATTTTCCAGGTCTGTTGTTTTTCCAAGGAAATATTTGACTTTTTTTTCCCCCAATCTTTCATTGTTTTGGTTTTGCCTGACTGATTCTTGATATCTCAATGAATCAGTCATTTCTATTTGTTCAGTTCTGATTTTTAGTGAGTTATTTTCTTCATTAGCTTTTTTTACTTCTTTTTGTATATGTTTCCATTTCACTAATTTTTTTTTTTTTGTTTTTTTTTTTAGTGAGTTATTTTCTTTTTCCAGTTCATAAATTCTGTTTCCCTGCACTTCTTGGGAGTTTTTTTTTTATTTTTTTATTTATTTTTATTTTATTTTTTTACCTTTTCCAATTCACATTTCAGGAAGTTGTTTTCTTCTTCCACTTTATCAAATTTTTCTTTTAGTGAGTTATGTGCCTTTTCTGTACTCTCTTCCATAGCTTCTCCTTCCTTTTCCCATTTCTCTTCTAGCTCTCTTTTAAGGTTTTTAATAGTCTCCTCTAGGAGAGCCTTTTGTATTGGGGACCAATAATTGTCTGGAGACTGTCTGCTATTAGTTTCTTCAGGGTTGAAAAGCTGTTCTCTTTCTGTATAGAAACTATCAATCGTTCTTTTGATTTTATTACTCATTTTGTTAGAGCCTGTAGGGTCTGCCTTCAGAGCCAGGAAGTTACCAGCTTCCTCTGCAGAGCAGTGAAAGGTGTATGAAGTGGTAGCTCTCCTGCCAGCCAGCAGGGAGGTACTGGAGTGCTCTGGGAAAGAGTTTCCCACCTGGGAGTAACTCAGGCCTGCAGGGTGGAGCTGGGAAAGTGCCCCTGCAAAGAACATCCGCTGTGTGAGATAATGACTGCCCTGGGGCTAGAGGCTGAGTAGTGAGAGTTTCACTTCCCAAGCCAAATCCTGTTCTGGGGATGTGGGTATTAGCAGTTGAGCAGTGAATGGATTTGCAGGGACCGGAAGTGTCTGCCCGGGAAACACAATCTGCTGGGGGAAGTTCTATTGCCCCAGGCCCAGCCCCACACTCTGCCGATTAGAGGCTGCCCAGGCTGTGCCCCACTGCCGTGCAGATTTGTAACTGCCCTGGCAAATGCCCCAAACTGCAGGATGTGGCTGCAGGGCTGTGTTAAAGTCTGCCTGAGTCACTTCCGGGTTTGAGGGGTTACAGCCAGATCTCGTTAGATTCTGGCGTTTTTAGCATCCCCTCTGTTTCAGGCTTTAATCTCTCTGCCAGTTTACTGCTTTGTTGTCAAGGCAGATCATTTAGCCCATAGCAGAGTTGTCTCTATAACTTCTCTACCCACAGAGATCACCCCGCCCCTGGTCTGCTCAGGATGCTAGTCTCTTGCTGCCTGTGCTAGTCTGTTCCTGGCCCCTCAGGACAAACCTTTCCTGGTGAGCTTCCAGATTGACTTTGGCTGGTAAATTGTAGTGCTTCTAATCTTCATGAATTTAAGCAGTGAAGAGCTGTTTTTGAGGCTGAATTAAATAGTTGGTTATGAGGGGAAGGAGAGGAGCTTAGAGAGTCGTGTGTGCCTTCTCCGCCATCTTGGCTCTGCCCCCAGAAGTCCCAAGACTACTTTTTTCTGACCTAATGACAATGCACAATATTTGTCTTTGTTTTTGCATTGGTATAAAATGTTCTCCAAGATCTCCTCACTTCACTATGCATCAATTTGTATTATCAGGTTTTGGGAATGAGTCTAATCAGTAAAAGAGGGGAAAATTTCACCAAGGGAAGTTTTATATTTAGGATTGCTAGTGCTAGGAGACAAACGAGCTTGAAAAGTTGATTACCTCATGTGTCTTCAGTTCAGGGGATCCAGGTTTGAACTTGCTTCTCAAGATTCTGTTTATGTATTGAGACTCTACTCTTGCTTTACAAAACTCCCAGATGAAGAGTTCCTTAACTCTTGTGGCATATATTCTAGTGTTTATAATTTAACAATTACTTATTTGGCTCTCTGCAGAATTGGATAACCTTAAGTTATATTGTGAAGTGAAAGGGAGTTGGGAACTCAAGCTTATACATTCAAGGAATGATTCCCTTCCCATTTATTCAAGTTTCTGGCAAAGCAGAAATCAGAGAAAGTATTTCTATATATCATTATCTATGTATCTGCACATGTATGTGTGTGTGTGTGTGTGTGTGTGTGTGTATGCTTATATACATATATCCATGTGTGTGCAAATGTATATATATGTAAATCTGTCTGTTAGAAGGCTGGTAGATTATATAATGGATAGAATGTTGGACCTGAAGTCAGACTCCAAGTTTCTGTTAGAAGTTCATAAAAAACAAAGATAATAAATTACCCTCTACAAATTGAACTCCATAGCTATATTAATAATTAGTATTGATCATGTTTTGTTTAGTCACATTGCCTGATTAGTGCTCTTCTACATCATCATCATTGTCATTTATATCTTCCTGAGTTCAAATCTGGCCTCAAGAACTAGCTATGTGACCCTGGGCAAATCACTTAATCTTATTTGCCTCAGATTCCTCATGTGTAAAATAAGTTAGAGAAGAAAATAGTAAAGCATTACAGTATCTTTGCCAAGAAAACCCCAAAGAGTATCACAAAGAATTGGACACATTTGAAAACAATTGAAGAACAACAACAATCTATTATGTATACTTACTTTGACTATTTTTTGCTATTGGTCTAGATCAAAGTAAATATGTATATATGCATGCTTATATATGCATATCTATCCATTCATAAATATACATGTATATTCACATTTGTACATTTACACATACACTCTCTCTGATTTTTTAAAATCTGTTTCTGAAGGTTAGAGGGAACTACTGGATTTATTTTTCAGTAGTAGAGTAAAATGATAAGACCTAAACTTTAGAAAAATTATTTTAGTGATTGAACTGGAGGATGAATTAAAGTAAGGAAAAACTGGAACAGGCAAGCTTCCTTGTAGCTTATCTATCAGCAACTCAACAATTTGGTTATCAGAGGCCATTTGCATTAGCTAGCAAAGGTTTTCCTGATAACAAAATGCATGCCCTTAATCAGACGTGGATTCTTGGCTTTGAAATTGACCATTACTTGAGAAGCTCAAAGACATATATTTATGTTTAAAAAATGCACAGAACTTACTAATAACAATCCATTGACATATTTGGGCCAATGGCAACTTGGATAACTAACTATAGATGTTACCAAAATTTTAAAATTTGCTCTAAGTACAATGAAAAAATTAACATATTTTGGGAAAATAAGTACCAGCAGTTTCTGTCATAAGAGGAGAATTCAGAATAAATAACTTAGAAGTTTTGATTTCATGGAGATTAAAGAAATTAAAGAGAGATTAGGTAATTATAGGGATGATGAATCTGAAAATGACACTCTTGAGCAGTCACAAAAGGAGTATAGAAAAGGAAGAGAATGAGACATATACTTTCTGGAACGACGCACAAAAAATGAAAAAAAAAATAGGAATAGTTAAGGGAAATGAGATAAATGCAGAATCCATTTGACTGAGAAAAAAGAAGAGGGGTGAAGGAAATTATGTAACTATATAAAAACAAAAAAAAACAAGAACTAATAGACAAAACCCCAAAAGGAAGGGGATAACAAAGAGAGAACTTTGGGAGGGAGGAAAAAAGAATCAATGGAAATAGAGCCATCTTTTTTTTTTTTTTAAAGAAGGAACATAGTATTGTATATATAGCAGAAGATAGAAAAATCATAGTTTGATTAAAAAAACAATATTAGACAAATGGAAGAAAATGTAAATCTAATTTTCATAATAAGTAAATGTGAACATATTAAACAATTCAATTAAAAGAAAAAAGCAATAGGTAAGAAAATAAAATCCTAATTTGTTGCTTGTGGTAAGCACATTTAAAAAACATTTTTCCATTAAGTACTTGGGATCCAAAATATATAAACTATATCTATCTATCTGTCTATCTATCTATCTAGCTTGCCATTATCCCAAATGTAAGTAATATATGAACAAATTGTTATCAAAAGAACATGAAAGAATTCTCAAAGTTAATAATAATAAAAGAAGTGCAAATTAAATCAACCTGTACTTTCACTTTATACCCTGCAAATTAGGAAAAAAAATAGACATATTCAAAGTTGGAGAAGGTGTGGAATAGTATGTATATTAATACACTGTTGATTGAGCTGCTAAATGGTAGAACCACTTTGGAAAGCAATTTGGAATTATGCAAATATAGGAATTAAAATATCTATATTCTTTGAACTTTACTGGGCTTATGCCACAAAGAAACCATCAATAAGAAAAATGTCTTTATACGTACCAAAACATTTATAACAGTATTTTTTTATTATCACAAAGAATTGGAAACAGAGGAGATATTCATTCTTTGTGTAATTGCTAAACAAATTGTGGTATATGAATGTAAAGGAATATATGTATAATGAATATAGAAACACTCGGAAAGATCTATATAATGCAGAGAATAGTAATCAGACCAACACAATAACTACAACAATGTTGATGGAAAGAATAACTATATACCAAAAAAATCAAAGATGGACTTGCAAAATTATAAAGATGACCGAAATCAAAGGACACTCCAAATTCATCTCTTGTGGTGGTTGTTACACATTGTATAGTTTTGGACTTTTTTCCTTTTTTTCTCCATTTTTAACCTAATATTTACTTTCCCCCCAATTACATGTAAAAACAATTTTGACATTTATTTTTAAAACTTTGAGTTCCAGATTCTTTCCCTTCCATCACACAAACCCTCTCATTCAGAAGGCAAGCAACAGATATATGTGTATAGGCCTGCAAAACATTTCCATAATAGTCATGTTATGAAAGAAAAAAGAAAAGATTCCCCCCAAAAAATCCTCAAGAAAAATAATTTTTAAAAAGTATGTTTCAATCTGTATTTAGACATCACCAGTCCTTTTTCTGGGTATGGACAACACTTTTTCATCATAAGCCCTTCAAAGTTGCCTTGTATTATTATATTCCTAAGAATGGCGAAGTCATTCACAACTGATCATCTTACAATATTGCTGCTACTTTGTATACAGTACATTTCACTTTGCATCAGTTTGTAGAAGTCCTTCCAGGTTTTCCTGAGAGCATCCTGATCATTATTATTATTTTTTAAATAGCACAATAGTATTTCAGTAAAACTTGTTTAGATATTGCCCAATCAATGAGCATTCCCACAATGTACAATTCTTTGGCCCCAGAAAAGAACTGCTAAATTATTTATGCACACGTAAGTCCTTTTCCTTTTTAGTTTTTGGTTTGAGATACAAACCTAGTACTGATATTGCTAGTTTGAAGGGTATGTATATATTATTTTATAGTCTTTTGAGTTCTACAGAATGGTTGAATTAATGGTAGCTCCACCAACAATGCATTAATGTCTTGTTTTTCCCACATCCTCTCCAACAATTGTCATTTTGATAAATTTCTGTCCTATTAACTAATCTAGTAGGTATGAGGTAGTAACTCAGAATTATTTTAACATGAATTTCTTCAATCAGTAATTAGAGCATTTTTTCCCATAGGGCTATAAACAATTTTAATTACTTCATCTGAAAACTATTCATATCTTTTGATCATTTATAAATTAGTGAATGACACTTTTATAAACATATTTATAAAAATAAATATATAAAATGTATATTTTATAAGCTTATTTTTATAAACATAGAGAGACTCGAGTTCCTTTATGTATGAGAAATGAAGTAGATAGCTAGTAGTAGATAAGTCCATGCTAACTCTAAATCAGAAACAAAGTGTAACAGAGGATGATTGGAGCAAATTTCAAGATTTTTGACAAGGCCACTTATTATATTTGTAGCCTTCTATCCATCATACCACAACTTATAGAACTGCATAATATCTCTGCATGTTACATAACTAGTCAAAAGATCATAAACCATTCATGTAGGAAGTAGTATAACCAAGTTTTGAATTTGGTCCTCTGATGCCAATTTTGAGCTTTTTTGCTTCTATACTATATTGGTACTTAAGACTCAGAACTAAAAAATTCCCAGGAAGCCAGTGAAGTCCATGTGAGGGGCCTGGCCATAGCCTTGCGCCTTTGGTCATCTGATACAAAATTGTACTATGCCTTTGAAGTATTACCTTAAATCACATCTAACTGAATAAAAAGGAGGGACCAGCAGCCCAAATAAAGCAATCCTCTATGAAATGATAACCCATGCTCAATTTTTGCATATGCCAAACAATTGTTAGCATTGTAAAGTTATTTAATAATAGTAGATTCAAAGATGCTAAAGGATAGGGCATCCAGTGACAGAGGATTTGAAGGTAGTTTCTGTTCTTTAGAGTCACAAGAAATAGATGATCATAGCTAATCAACAGTAATTAGGATCTAGAGCAGAAGCTAGAATTTAGACATTTTTTCAAATATTTTTTCTTTTCTTCTTATTTAATATTTTATTTTTCCACAATTACATGCAAAAATAATTTTTAACATTTGGTTCTTAAATTTCTGGGTTTTAAATTCCCTCCCTTTCTTCCCATTCTTTTCAATGATGAGGCAAACAATTTTATATAGGTTATAGATGTTCAGTCACACAAGACACATTTCTATCTTAGTCTTGAGGGGAAAAAAAACAAGCCTAAAAAAAGTAAAAAAGTTTTCTGAATTCAGATTCAATAATTTTTCTCTGGAGATGCATAACACTTTTTATCATAAGTCCTTAGGCATTGTCTTGGATTGCTGAAAGTAGGCAAGGCATTCACAGTTAATCATGATAAAAATATTGCTGTTGCTGTGTACATTGTCCTCCTGTTCTGCTCACTTCACTTTGCATGAATTCAGATAAGTCCATCATTTCTTATAGCTCAATAGTATTTCCTCATAATCACATTCCACCACTTATTCAGACATTTCTCTAATTGATAGGCATCATCTCAATTTCTAATTCTATGCTACCACTAAAAGAGTTTGCTATCAGTTTTTTTTTTTTTTTTTTTTTAGTATATGTAGGACCATTCTCTCCTTTTTGTCTATTTCTGATACAGACTTAGTGGTATTGTTGGGTAAAAGGATATGAATGATTTTATTTCCCTTCGCATATATTTTCAAATTCCTCTTCAGAATGATTGAATCAATTCACATAAATCTACCAACAATGCATTAGTGTCACAATTGCCTCACATCCCCTCCAAAATTTGCCATTTTCCTTTTCTATCATACTAGCCAATCTGATAGATCAGAGGGGGAGACTTCAGAGTTGTTTTAATTTACATTTTTCTAATTAATATAGACATATAACATTTTTCATATAAATATAGATAACTGATTACTTTTATCTGGAAATTACTTATTCATATTCTTTGACCATTTATCAATTAAAAAATGACTTTTTTTAAAAATAAATTTGACTTATTTCTCTATATGTTTCAGAAATGAAGTCTACCAAAGATACTTATAAATTTTTTTTCTTTTACAGGTATATTAACTGTGTATTTCTTTTTATCTGATTTCCTCCTATGTATCCTATTTTTTTTCTCATTTCTTGTTATCCACCCTCAAAAGTGTTTTGTTTCTAACTCTTGTCTCCCCGAGTCTTACCTCCTTTTATCAGTCCCTCTTCTTATTGCCCTCCCCTACTTCTTTTTTATGGGTTAAGATAGTCTTACCTAGTGTGTATGTTATTCCCTCTTTGAGCTAAGTTCACATTCAAATTCTCCTGTGTACCTCCCCTCTACTGTAGAAGTTCTTTTGTGTCTCTTTTAAGTTAGATAATTTTTCCTATTGTATCGCTACTTTCTCCTTCTCTTAGTGTATTCCTTTTTTTCCACCTCTTAATTTTATTTTTTAAACTATCATCCCATCATGATCAACTCACACTCATATCTTCCATCTATCTAGTCTCATTCTAACTGTCCTAACAGTCATAAAGTTCTTAGGAGTTACAAGTATCATCTTCCTAAGCAGGAATATAATGAGGTTAACCTTAATGAATTCCCTATGATTTCTCTTTCTTGTTAACTTTTGATCTTTCTCTTGAGTGTTCTGTTTGAAAGTTAAGCTTTCTATGAAGCTCTAGTTTTTTCACCAGGAATGTTGAAAGTTTCATTGAATATCCATTTATTTTTCTTGGAAGGGTAATACTCAGTTTTGCTGGATAGGTAATATTTAATTGTTATTCTGACTTCTGTACTTCAGAATATCATATTCTGAGTCCTCTGATACTTTGTTATAGAAGCTGCTAAATCTTGTTATTCAGACTATGGCTCCATAGTATTTTCATTATTTCTTTCTGATTTCTTGTAATATTTCCTTCTTGATCTGGGAATTCTGGAATGTGAATCCTATTCCTAGGATTTTTCATTTTGGTATCTCTTTCAGGAGATGATTGATGGAGCCTTTAAATTTCTATTTTACCCAATACTTCCAAAATATCAAAACAGTTTTCCTTCACAATTTCTTAAAAGATGATGTTTAGACACTTTTTTTTGGTTGTGGCTCTCATGTAGTCCAATAATCCTTAAATTATAACTCCTGGATCTGTTTTCCAGATCAATTGTTTTTGCAATGGTATATTTCATATTGCTTTCTCATTTTAATTCATTTGATTTTGTTTTATTACTTTTTGATGTCTTAGGAATCATTAACATTCATTTGACCAATTTTTAAAAAGCACTTCACTGAGTCTTTACTGAACTTTTGTACTTTCTTTGCCTTTTTTGCTACTTTTTAAGGAAATCTTCTTTTCAATGGATTTTTATGTAGCTTTTCCCATTTGGCCAATACTCCTTAAAAAATGTTCTTGCCTTCATTTGGCCTACTTAATTTTTTCAGAGAGTTATTTTCCTGAGTATTTTTGAGTGTCTTTCTTACCAAGCTGTTGACTCTTATCAAATATATATACATATATATATTTAAAGCAGAGTGATACATACAGAGTAAAGGTAAAAGGCTGAAGCAGAATTTGTTATGCTTCAGGGAAAGTAAAAAAAAAGAAAAAGAAAAAGTAGTTATCCTGATCTCAGATTAAGCAAAAGCAAAAATAGATCTAATTAAAATAGATAAGAAAAGAAACTATATCTTGCTAAAGGGTACCTTACAAAGTGTTAAGTCACTTATCTAATTTAGATGGTAATTAGTAAGTTCTCTAGCTCATTAATATATTTAAGTACTCACTGGAGTTCACACTTTGAGGA
Source organism: Antechinus flavipes (assembly GCF_016432865.1). NCBI lineage: Eukaryota > Metazoa > Chordata > Mammalia > Dasyuromorphia > Dasyuridae > Antechinus > Antechinus flavipes. The sequence continues at coordinate 233,398,059 of NC_067402.1, forward strand.
GATTCACAAGTCAGGATTCAGTATGAGATTCATAAGTTACACCTCCCACAATCCCACTCTCTCAGAGGAGAAGTCAACCTTTGAGTTCACATCTCTAAAAGAGCATATAAAAGGATGTGCCTCAGTGAGGAGTCAGTTTTGAGAGATGGAGAAAGCAGGAGTCAGTGGAGGAGATTGAGATTCAGAACTGGATAGTTAGAGAGAGCTGGAGGCTGAAGCTGACAGAGGCAAAGGACAACCTGGAAGAGTTCTTGGAACCAAGAAGGGAGATAGGCTTCTACGAAAACTAACCGGGCTATTTTGGAAGAGACAATAAAGGATTTGAACTTTTAACAGCTGGCTGCATTTGAGGTGATTATTACTCTGAACTGAAACTAAGGCTGTCTCCAGAAGCCCTTAAAAAAACTTGCTCCCAGAGAACCATCATATTTTAGAGAAGAAGAGAACACTACAATATATAATGAAGCAATATCAATACTAAACATATATATATACCAAGTAGTATAGCATCCAAATTCCTAGAGGAGAAGTTAAAAGAGCTGCAAGAAGAAATAGACAGCAAAACTATACTAGTGGGGGGTAGGTCTCAAACTTTCTCTCTCAGAACTAGATAAATCAAATCACAAAATAAGAAAGAAGTGAAAGAGGTAAACAGAATGTTAGAAAGGTTAGGTATAATAGATCTTGGGAGAAAATTGAATGGAGACAGAAAGGAGTTTACATTTTTCCCAGTAATTTATAAAACCTATATAATACAAAACATATGCATAGATAATTTTTCAACATTGTTCCAACTTTTCCTCTCCTTCCTTGCACCCCCTCCCCTAGATGACAGGTAGTCCAATACATGTTAAATATGTTAAAGTATATGTTAAATACAATATATGTATAGATATTTATACAGTTATCTTGCTGCACAAGAAAAATCAGATCTAGAAAGTTAAAAAAAAACCTGAGAAGAAAAACAAGAATGCAAACAATAACAGAAAGAGCAAAAATGCTATGTTGTGGTCCATCCTCATTTCCCATAATTCTCTCTCTGGGTGTAGCTCATTCTCTTCATTATTGAACAATTGGAATTGGTTTGAATCATCTCATTGATGAAGAGCCACGCCCATCAGAATTGAGCATCACCTAGTATTGTTGTTGAAGTATATAATGATCTCATAGTTTGTTTATTTCACTTAGCTTCAGTTAAGTCTCTTCAAGCCTCTCTGAAATCATCCTGCTGATCATTTCTTATAGAACAATAATATTCTATAACATTCATATACCATAATTTATTCAGCCATTCTCCAAATGACAGACATCCATTCAATTTCCAGTTTCTAGCCACTACAAAAAGGGCTGCCACAAATATTTTTGCACATGTGGATTTCTTTCCCTTCATTAAGATCTCTTTGGGATATAAGCTGAGTAGTAACACTGCTGGATCAAGGGGTATGCACAATTTGATAACTTTTTAAGTTCCAACTTGTTCTGTAGAATGGTTGGATCTGTACACAACTTCATGTATCAGTGTCCCAGCCTTCCCATGTCCCCTTCAATATTCATCATTATCTTTTCCTTTCATCTTAGCCAATTTGAGAGGTGTGTAGCGGTATCTCAGAATTGTCTTAATTTACATTTCTCTGATAAATAATGATTTGGAGTACTTTTTCAAATGACTAGAAATAGTTTCAATTTTTTCATCTGAAAATTGTCTTTTCATATCCTTTGACCATTTATCAATTGGAGAATGGCTTGATTTCTTTATTTTTATTTTTTTATTTTTATTTTTTAATAATAGCTTTTTATTTACAAGTTATATGCATGGGTAATTTTACAGCATTTATAGTTGCAAAACCTTTTGTTCCAATTTTTCCCCTCCTTCCCCCCACCCTCTCTCCCAGATGGCAGGTAGACCAATACATGTTGAATACGTTAAAGTATAAATTAAATACAAAATAAATATATGTGTCCAAACAGTTATTTTGCTGTACAAAATGAATTGGACTCTGAAATAGTGTACAATTTGCCTGTGAAGGAAATCAAAAATGCAGGTGGAGAAAAATATAGGGATTGAGAATTCTATGTAATGGTTCTTAGTCATCTCTCAGAGTTCTTTTGTTGGGTCTAGCTGGTTCAGTTCATTACTGCTCCATTGGAACTAATTTGGTTCATCTCATTGCTGAAGATGGCCAGGTCGGTCAGAATTGATCATCATATAGTATTGTTGTTGAAGTATATAATGATCTCCTCGTCCTGTTCATTTCACTCAATGGCTTGATTTCTTATAAATTAAAGTCAATTCTCTACATATTTTGGAAATGAGGCCTTTATCAGAACTTTTGACTGTAAAAATGTTTTCCCAATTTATTGCTTCCCTTCTGATCTTATCTGCATTAGTTTTGTTTGTACAAAAATTTAACTTAATATAATCAAAATTTTCTATTTTGTGACCAATAATGACCTCTAGTTCTTCTTTGGTCACAAATTCCTTTCTTCTTCACAGAACGTATACAAAAATTGACTTTACATTAGAGCATAAAACCTTAAAATCAAATGCAGAAAGGCAGAAATAGTAAATACATTTTTCCAGTTCATAATGCAATAAAAATTACATGCAATAAAAGGCCAAGGAAAAATAGACCAAAAATTAAATGGAAACTAAATAATTTAATCCTAAACAATGAATGGGTGAAATGACATAGACACAACCAGCAACTTCATCCAAGAGAATGATGATAATGAGACAACATATCAAAATTTGTGGAATGCAGCCAAAGTGGTAATAAGGGAAAATTTTATATCTTTAGATGATTACTTGCATAAAATAGAGAAAGAGAAGATCAATGAATTGGACTTACAATTAAAAAAGCTAGGAAAAAAACAAATTTTAAACCCTCAAATACCAAATTTGAAATTGTGAAAATAAAAGAGCAGATTAATAATATTGAAAATAAGAAAACTATTTAATAAATAAATAAAACTGAGTTGGTTTAATTAAAAAAAAAACAACAAAATAGATAAACCTTTAGTTAATTTGATTAGAAAAGGTAAAGAAGAAAATAAAATTGTTAATCTCCAAAATATAAAAAAAGAACTTTCCACCAATGAAGAGGAAATTAGAGTAATACGTAGGAGTTATTTTGCCCAATTATATGCAAATAAGTATGATAATCTAAATGAAATGGAGAAAAAAATCTACAAAAATATAGATTTTCCAAGTTAACAAAAGAGAAAATAAATTATTTAAATAATTCCATTCTAGGAAAAGAAATAGAACAAGCTATTAGTCAATTCCCTAAGAAAAAATATCCAGAGCCAGATGGATTTACATGAGAATTCTACCAAACATTCAAAGAACAATTAATTCCAATACTATATAAATTATTTGAAAAATTAGGGAAAGAAGGAGTCCTACTAAATTCTTTTTATGACACAAATATGATGCTGATAGCTAAACTAGGTTGAGTGGAAACAGAGAATGAAAATTGTAGACCAATTTCTCTAATGAACATTAGCAAAAAGATTACAGAAAGCCATTCCCAGGATAATACTCCATGACCAAGTAAGATTTATACCAGGAATGCAGGGCTGGTTCAATATTAGGAAAACTATTAGCACAATGGACTATATCAATAACCAAACTAACAAAAATCATATGATTATATCAATAGATTCAGAAAAAAAACATTTGATAAAATCCACCATCCATTTCTATTAAAAACTGAGTGTAGGATTAAATGGACTTTTCCTTAAAATGATCAGTAGCATCAGCAAGCATCATATGCAATGTGGACAAAATAGAACGATTCCCAATAAGATCAGGAATGAAACAAGGCTATCCACTATCACCATTACTATACAGTATTGTATTAGAAATGTTAGCTTTGACAATAAGAGAAGAAAAATAGATTAAAGAAATTAAAGTAGGTCATGGGGAAATCAAATTATCACTCTTTGCAGATGATATGATGGTATTCTTAAAGAACCCTAGACAATCAACTAAAAAACTACTAGAAACAATTCCAATTTTAGCAAAATTTCAGGATACAAAATAAATCCACATACATTATCAGCATTTTAATATTTTTATTTTATATTTATTATTATTTTATATTTACTTATATTTATTTTGTATTACAAACAATGTCCAGCAGCAAGAGATATAAAAAGAAATTCCATTCAAAATAACAGTCAATGGTATAAAGTATTTGGGAATCTATCTGCCAATGGAAAGTCAAGAATAATACAAATACAACTACAAAATACTTTCCACACAAATAAAATAAGATATAATCATTTGGAAAATTACCAAGTGTTCATGTGTAGGCTGAGCAAATATAATAAAAATGATAATACTAACTAGCTCGTTCTAATTATTTAATGCCATACAAATGAAACTCAAGAAATTATTTTACAGATCTAGAAAATAAAATAACAAAATTCATCTGGAAGTATAAAAAGGCAAGAATTTCAAGGGAATTAATAAAAAAAATTGCCAATGATAGTGGTCTGTGCCAGACCTAAAAATATAATTATAAAGCATCAGTCATCAAAATCATTTGGTACTGGATAAGAAATAGAACAGTCTATCAATGGAATATGTTAGGTTAATAGGATAAAATAGTCAATAACTGTAGCAATCTAGTGCTGAACAAATCCAAAGACCCCAGCTTTTGGGATAAGAACTCAGTATTTGACAAAAACTGCTGGTAAAATTGAAAACTCATATAGCAGAAATTAGGCATTGATCCACACCTAACATCATATATCAAGATAAGGTCAAAATGGGTTTATGATTTAGACATAGTGATATTATAAGCAAATTAGAAGAATATAGGATAGTTTACCTCTCAAATCTGTGAAGAAGGAAGGAATTTGTGACCAAAGAAGAACTGAAATTCATAATTGAGATAGGTAATTTTGATTATATCAAGCTAAAAAGTTTTTTAATTTAAACAAAAGTAATGCAGACAAGACTGCAAGGGAAGCAATGAATTGGGAAAACATTTTTGCATGTAAGGGTTCTGATAAAGGCCTCATTTCTAAAATATGTAGAGAACTGACTCAAATTTATAAGAATTCAAGCCATTCTCCAATTGACAAATGTTCAAAGGAGGGGGCAGCTAGGTGGTGCATTGGATAGAGCACCAGACCTGAAGTCAGGAGTACTGAGTTCAAATCAGGCCTCAGACACTTAACACTTCCTAGGTGTGTGACCCTGGGCAAGACACTTAACCCCATTTGCCTCAGGGGAAAAAAAAGACAAATAGTCAAAGGATATAAACAGACAATTTTCAGATGAAGAAATTAAAATCATTTCTAGTCATAGATTTCTATTGATCAGAAAAATGGAAATTAAGACAACAAGTGAGATATCACTATACACATCTCAGATTGGCTAAAATGACAGGGAAAGATAATGACAAATGCTGGAGGGGATGTGGAAAAACTGGGACACCAATTACACTGTTGATGGAATTGTGAATGGATCCAACCATTGTGGAGAGCAATTTGGAACTAAGCTCAAAAATTATCAAATTGTGCATACCCTTTAATACAATAGTGTTTCTAATGGGTTTATATCCCAAAGAGATCTTAAAGGAGAGAAAGGGACTCCCATGTGCAAAAATGTTTGTGGCAGTCCTTTTTGTAGTGGCAAAAAGCTGGAAATTGAGTGGATGCTTATCAATTGTAAGATGGCTGAATAAGTTATGGTATATGAATGGTATAAAATATTATTGTTTCATAAGAAACAATAAGCAGGATGATTTCAGAGAGACTTACATGAACTGATGCTAAGTGAAATGAGCAGAACCAAGAGATCATTGTACACGGCAACAGCAATATTGTATGATGATCTGTTCTAATAGATGTGACTCTTTCCAACAATGAGATGATTGAGGCCAGTTCCAATTATCTTGTGATGAAGACAGCTATCTACATCCAGAGAGAGGACTGTGGGAACTGAGTATGGAACACAATATAACATTCTCGTCTTTTTTATTGTTGTTCAGTTGCATTTTGTTTTCTTACTCACTTTCTTTCCTTTTTGATTTGATTTTGTGCAGCAAGATAATGGTATAAAAATGATTACATATGTTAGATTTAACATATATTTTAACACGGATAACATATATTGGATTGCTTGCCATCTATGTGAGGGGGAGGGGGAAAGGTGGGAAAAATTTGGACCACAAGGCTATGCAAGTGTCAATGTTGAAAAATTATCTGCCAATATGTTTTAAAAATAAAAATCCTTAATAAAAATTAAATAAAAAAATAAGTTGGACTATGGTCCCGTTGAGGAGAAGGTATTTTCCCAAGCTTTAGATTTTTTTGTGCAGCTGTTTTCTTTTTTTTTAAATAAAGCTTTTTATTTTAAAAAAGATATGCATGGATAACTTGACAACATTGACCCTTGCACAGCCTTGTGTTTCAGATTGTCTCCTCCTTTCCCCCATCCCCTCTCCTAGATGGCAAGCAATCCAATATATGTTAAACATGTTAAATTATATGTTAAATCCAATATGTATAAACATTTATATGATTCTCTTGTTGCACAAAAAAATCAGATTAAAAAAAGGAAAGTAAATTAGTAAGAAAACAAAATGCAGGCAAACAATAACAAAGAGAGTGAGAATGTTATGTTGTAATCCACATTCAGTTCCTACAGTCTTCTCTCTGGGTGTAGATGGCTCTCTTCATCACAAGATCATTGCAACTGGTGATGCAGTTGCAATCATCTTATTGTTAGAAAGAGTGACAATCATCAGAATTGATCATAACATTACATTAATGTTGCCATGTACAATGATCTCCTGGTTCTGCTCATTTTCACTTAGCATCAGTTCATGTAAGTCTGTCCAGGCCTTTCTGAAATCATCCTCCAGATCATTTCTTGAAGAACAATCATATTCCAAATATAACATTCATATACTATAACTTATTCAACCATTCTCCAATTGATGGACATCCACTCAGTTTCCAGTTTCTTTCCACTACAAAAAGGGCTGCCACAAATATTTTTGCACATGTAGGTCCCTTCCTTCTTTTAAGATCTCTTTGGAATATAGGCCCAGTAGAAACACTGCTGGGTAAAAGGGAATGCACAGTTTGATAACTTTTTTAACATAGTTTCAAATTGCTCTCCAGAATGGCTGGATTGGTTCACAACTCCACCAATAATGTATTAGTTTCCCAGTTTTCCCAAATTTGCCTCAACATTCATCCTTGTCTTTTCCTATCATCTTAACCAATCTGAGAGGGGTGTAGTGTTATCTCAGATATCACTATTAATTTGCATTACTCTGATCAATAATGACTTAGAACACCTTCTCATATGATTAGAAATAGTTTGAATTTCATCTGAAAATTGTCTGTACTTATCCTTTGACCATTTTTCAATTGGAGAATGGCTTAGATTCTTATAAATTTGAGTCAAATTTATATTTCATAATATTTTATATATTGCTCTATATATTTTAGAAATGAGGCCTTTAGATACGAACAGACAATCCTCAGATGAAGAAATTGAAACTCTTTCTAGCCACAGGAAAAGATGCTCCAAGTCATTATTAATCAGAGAAATACAAATCAAGACAACTCTGAAATAGCACTACACACCTCATATTGGCTAGAATGACAGGGAAAGATAATACGGGATGTTGAAGGGGATGTGGGGAAACTGGGACACTGATACATTGTTGGTTGAATTGTGAATACATTCAGTCATTCTGGAGAGCGATTTGGAACTATGCCCAAAAAGTCATCAAACTGTGCATACCCTTTGATCCAGCAGTGTTACTACCAGGCTTATATCCCAAAGAGATATTAAAGAAGGGAAAGGGACCTGTATGTGCAAGAATGTTTGTGGCAGCCCTCTTTGTAGTGACCAGAAACTGGAAATTGAGTGGATGCCCATCAATTGGAGAATGGCTGAATAAATTGTGATATATGAATATTATGGAATATTATTGTTCTGTAAAAAATGACCAACAGGATGATTTCAGAAAGGCCTGGAGAGACTTACATAAACTGATGCTAAGTGAAATGAGCAGGACCAAGAGATCAATATATACTTCAACAGCAATACTATATGATGATCAATTCTTTTTTTTTTTAATAACTTTTTATTGATAGAACTCATGCCAGGGTAATTTTTTTTACAACATTATCCCTTGCATTCACTTCTGTTTCGATTTTTCCCCTCCCTCCCTCCACCCCCTCCCCCAGATGGCAAGCAATCCTTTACATGTTGAATAGGTTACAGTATATCCTGGATACAATATACATGTGCAGAACCGAACAGTTTTCTTGTTGCACAGCGAGAATTGAATTCAGAAGGTATAAATAATCTGGGAAGAAAAACAAAAATGCAAGCAGTTTATATTCATCTCCCAGTGTTCTTTCTTTGGGTGTAGCTGCTTCTGCCCATCTTTGATCAATTGAAACTGAATTAGCTCTCTTTATCCAAGAGATCCACTTCCATCAGAATACATCCTCATACAGTATCATTGTTGAGGTATATAATGATCTCCTGGTTCTGCTCATTTCACTTAGCATCAGTTCATGTAAGTCTCGCCAGTCCTCTCTGTATTCATCCTGCTCGTCATTCCTTACAGAACAATAATATTCCATAACATTCATATACCACAATTTACTCAACCATTCTCCAATTGATGGGCATCCATTCATTTTCCAGCTTCTAGCACTACAAACAGGGCTGCCACAAACATTTTGGCACATACAGGTCCCTTTCCCTTCTTTACTATCTCTTTGGGGTATAAGCCCAGTAGAAACACTGCTGGATCAAAGGGTATGCACAGTTTGATAACTTTTTGAGCATAGTTCCAAATCACTCTCCAGAATGGCTGGATGTGTTCACAATTCCACCAACAATGTATCAGTGTCCCTGTTTTCCCACATCCCCTTCAACATTCCACATTATCTTTCCCTGTCACTCTAGCCAATCTGACAGGTGTGTAGTGGTATCTCAGAGTTGTCTTAATTTGCATTTCTCTGATTAATAATGATTTGGAGCATATTTTCATATGTCTATAAATAGTTTCAATTTCTTTGTCTGAGAATTGTCTGTTCATATGATGATCAATTCTGATGGATGTGGCCCACTTCAACAATGAGATGAACCATATCAGATCCAATAGAGCAGTAATGAATTGAACCAGTTACAGTCAGTGAAAGAATTCTGGGAAATGAGTATGAATCACTACATAAAATTCCCAATCCCTCTATTTTTGTCCACTTGCATTTTTATTTCCTTCACAGGTTAATTATACACTATTTCAAAGTCCAATTCTTTTTATACAGCAAAATAACTGTATGGACATGTATACATATATTGTATTTAACATATGCTGTAACATATTTAACAGGTATTGGTCTACCTGCCATCTGGGGGAGGAAATGGGGGGAAGGAGAGGAAAAATTGTAACAAAAAGTTTTGCAACTGTCAATGCTGAAAAATCACCCATGCATATATCTTGTAAATAAAAAGCAATAATAATGAAAAAAAAGAAATGAGATCTTTAACAGAATCCTAAAATATAAAAATGATTTCCCAATTTATTGCTTCCCTTTTGATCTTGTCTGTATTAATTTTGTTTGTACAAATTCTCTATCTGGTTTTCAATTAGGAGTTTTAGTTCCTCTTTGGACACAAATTCCCTCCTTCTCCACAGAAACGAGAGGTAAGCTATCCTATGTTCTTCTAATTTGCATATAATATCACTCTTTATGTCTAAATCATGAACCTACTTAGAGCTTATCTTGGTATGTTGTATTAGGTGTGGGGTGAGCCCTCATTTCTTCCATACTAGTTTCCAATTTTCCCAGCAGTTTTTCTCAAATACTGAGTTCTTATCCCAAAAGCTGGGGTCTTTGGGTTTGTCAAACACTCAACTGCTATAGTTATACCTATTTTGTCCTGTGATCCTACCTATTCCACTGATTGATTACTTTATTCTTTAGCCAGTACTAAATGGTTTTGATGAATACTGCTTTATAGTAGTTTCAGGTCTAGTACAGCTAGGCCACCTTCATTAGCATTTTTTTTCATTAATTCCCTTGGAATTCTTGACCTTTTGTTCTTCCAGATGAACTTTGTTAATGTTTTTTCTAGATCTGTAAAATAATTTCTTGGGAGTTTGAGTTGTATGGCACTAAATAAGTAGATTAATTTAGGTAGTATTGTCATTTTTATTATATTTGCTCAGCCTACCCATGAGCACTTGATATTTTTCCAATTGATTAGATCGGATTTAATTTGTGTGGAAAGTGTTTTGTAGTTGTTGCTTGTATAGTTCCTGACTCTCCCTTGGCAGATAGATTCCCAACTATTTTATACTATTGATTGTAATTTTGAAAGGAATTTTTTTTTGTCTTTTTTGTTGCTGGACATTGGTGGTAATATATAAAAATGCTGATGATTTATGTGGATTTATTTTGCAACTTTGCTAAAGTTGTGAATTGTTTCAAGTAGTTTTTTAGTTGATTCTCTAGGGTTGTCTAAGTATACCATCATATTATCTGCAAAGAGTGATAATTTGGTTTTCTCATGACCTACTCTAATTCCTTTAATCTGTTTTTCTTCTCTTATTACCAAAGCTAGCATTTCTAATAAATATTGAATAGTAATGGTGATAGTAGGCAGCCTTGTTTCATTCCTGATCTTATTGGGAATGATTCTAGTTTTTCCCCATTACTTATGATACTTGCTGATGGTTTTAAATAGATGCTACTGATTTTGTGCAGCTATTTTCAAAGCTGGGTCTAGGAATTTGTAGGCTTTCAGTTTTCCCAGGGTCGTATGATCTAAGGAAAGGTGTGTTTACTACTCTCCTGACCTATTCTATGGTCTGTGAATAACCACAAGCACTCCTTTCCACCTTGCAACTGTGACCAAAGTTCTCAGTTCTAAAGCATTGCAATTACTTTTTTTATTCCAAAACTTTGATTCAGGACTGCAGCCTAGAGCTAAGTATGGGTTTTACCACAGAATATTGCACCCATGGGTAGAAAAGAGACCTTTGCAATATTTTTCTAACCAATTGATGCCCTTACCATCTGTGGACTGAGAGTTTTGGAAAAAGGTACTGCTGTTGCCTTCAAAACCTGTTGCTGATTTCTTGTGGTATGACCTTAGTATAGCTTGTGTTGTATGCTTCACTGTCACCCCAGAGTAACAGACCTTTTCTGCTGACTTTCTTTTTCTGGAAAAATTTTCATTCCATCCTTCTGTGGGTTTTATCACTTCAGAATTTGAAGCATTATTTAAAATCATTAGGAAAGAAATCAGGAAGAGGTCAAATGAATCCCTTCTTTTTCCTTTCCATTTTGTCTCTACCCTCCCGAATCTTTTTCAAAAACAAAGTTCATCATTGTAACTGCAGTTTTCATGTTAGTTTTATAATCCTCCATTTTACATAGTTGTAGTCATTATGTGTGCTACTTAAAAAAAAATCTTTTTGTAATTTACTTTACATATTTTTATTTTGACCCCCAAGGCTTTGTACATTGTTTGGCACATGGTAGGCACTTAATAAATTTTTATTGACTTAATTTACATTAATTTTCTCATGTTTCACTGTTTTTTTTTTAATTTGCTTTTTTTCTAACAGTGCAATTCAGTAGTATTTTATTAAATCCAGGTACTAAAATTTGTTTAACCATTCCTCATTTGATGAACACCTAAATTTTTTTCAGTTCTTTACAACTGCAAAGGGTACTTCAAATTTATTCACTTGAGGTTGTATTTGTTCATTTAAGGTCTCAAATTACTTTAAAAGGACATCTGTTACCATACTAAAATGCATCATGGATTCTGAAGCAAATGGTCTTGTTGAACAAATCAAGATAAAAATGGATCTTTTAAACCTTTGCTCTCTTGTCTGTAATATAGGAAGAATTTTAAGCTCACATCATCCTTTTTTAGAAGGGATCCTCTCCACTGATAGCTCTGGAATGTATTCAGTCTTTTATGGCTTACACAGTGACAGCAACATCATAACTATGCTAATGTGTATCAGAAGTGGAATGTATTCACATGCTAGATTACACTGTCATCATGCTGTTCCACTTGATGTTAAAAACAGAATTTCTCAGATTCTTTCCATTATCCTACATGAGGAATGTAATATATATAAGAAAACTAAAAAAGTAAACATTTTTGTGATAATCTAAATTTTTCCAATGGAATTTTAAACAATTTGACAGTTAGATCTTATTAAAAAGTGGCATAAAACAAATACTTTGTAGCCAAAAAAATGTCCAGGAAATATTATAGATGCTGTTTGTAGTCATACAGCAACAGGATTTCTGATTCTTAGAAGGAATTTGGATTTATTTAAAATTCTGTGATCATTTTTCTGTTCCTTTACAGTATTAAAGCACCTGTGTGCTTTAATGTGTGTGCTCTGCCAAATTACACAAAAGTTTCTAATAATTTCTTTTTTTAAAAATCTAAACATTTATGCCCAAATCTTCAGCAACTCCCTGCTTCAGAAAAAGATAAATATCCAGTACATTATGCCTATCTTGAAGCAAAAGCAGTTTTATGTTTAAAAAAAGGATGTATTTGAGATTAATTAAAACATGTGTATTTTCATCAAAGAGTTCACATCTTATTTCATTTGCATTGTTAATGACTGATTTCACCCAACAATAAAATTTGAAGATTCTATAACATCTTTGTAAATGGGAATCTGATTCTTTTTCTTGAATTCGGTCAAATTTATGTCAAATTCTGTCTTTGAGCAACCATTTTAAATGAACAAACTTGCAGCAGGGGAATTCCCAGTGGGAATGGCAGTATGGTGGAAATTTATCCAAAAGGATAGTCTTTCTACTGTCCTTTTAAAATATACAATATACAATAAATATACAATATTTAAGATCCCATATGAATATGTATACTGCCCAAAGGAGTCTTGCAGTCAGGAAAACCTGAGTTCATGCTGTGTCCCTTAACATACTTGGTGGACAAGTCATTTAACCTCTCAGTGTCCTCAAATAATTCTCTAATGCTATAAGTTACAGCAAAATTGCTGATTGGCCTTGGTAGATGGAGTTTTCAATTGGAAGTTCTTTTGATTAATGAAATTTTACATCTAGACCAAAAAAAAAGAAAAGAAAAAAAGACGATGTATGAAAGTTCAGGGCCAAAAAGTGTTGAGTATACTGAGCCTATGAAACTTAATGGAATTGCCCAGACTCAGAAGATAGATAGATAGACAGTTAGAAAGATAGACAGACAGACAGAAAGATAGAAAATATTTCTAAAGCACAGTTAAAAATTTGTATCTAGAATAAAATTAAAAGTTCTCAGCCAGATATTTAGGGAGGTTTCATGGTCTTCTCCCCCTCCTCCCCAATTTAGCTTTCTAACATTATTTTATATTATTCCCTTTTTCAAAATTTATTGTTCCCTTAAGTTCACATCCCATCTCCCTCCCTCATGCATTATCCCAACATGCCCCAGGAATGTACTCCCACATCTTTCTTCCTCAAAATCCTAATTTTTCTTCAAGACATTAAATTTCCATTTCCTTTGTGAAGTTCCCAATCCACTCAATCTGTCAAATCAACTAGATTATTGTGTGCCATGCTGTGGGAATACAAAGGCAAAAACAAAGACAGAAACAATTGCTACTCTCAAATAGCTTACATTATGTGGAGTAATATCTTTCATAGTTATTAATGTTTCCTTCCCAAATTATCTTTTTTCCCTTAATTTATCTGTGAACTACATTGCTTATCTGCACCTTCTCTCCTCTCCTATAATACCAATGGAATGTAAATTACGTGAAATAAGCCATTTAAAAATTGTTATCCCCATATAAATGCTTACTGTCCTTATTGATACTGGTTACATTGGTGAGAGAGTATGACTAAGGCCATATGCATAGGCCATGAAATTTTAATTACTCCTACTATTGAATGTTTATGTTATATTGATTACTGTTGATTTCTTCTTGTTAAATAAATATTTTTGTTTAATATATAATGGTGTTATTATGGTGAATGAGTAGTTTTAGGAAAGCAAATGGAAGTATACCAGTGAGCCTTGGTTAATTAAGGAGAATAAATGTATTTCCCCAACAACATTAAGGTAACACAGGTTACCTTAGAACCTTCAATTTGAATATAACCTTTTAGTCTTACTGTGAAGGTTTAGACTTCTCCTGGAAGTAAAACAAAATTGGGGTTGCTTGAAAGACAGCCCTTGAATGTTCTGGTGAATTTTATCTTTCTCCACTGGGACCTATGCATGCATCTAGCTTTATAGTATAATCCTAAGAATTTGGACTTTACACAGAAGCAAAAAAAAAAAAAAATTGGGGTTGCTTTAATGATAACCACTTTCTCCTAAGATCTGTCCTATTTGAATGACTCGCAATAATAGTAGAAGGCAATCTAGATTTTTGCTTAGTTATTTACTGTTTCTTTAGCTTTGGAGTAATATGTTAGATCTTTTTTTTTTTCTCTTAGGAGGCTGGGACTATCCAGAAACTTCCTTTCTATATCTAGATAGCTCTCTCTTAGGATTTTCTTTTTCTTTATTATGGCTTTTTATTGACAGAACATATGCATGGGTAATTTTTCAACATTGATCCTTGCAATGTCTCCTTTTCCAACTTTTCCCTTCCTTTCCTCCACCTTCTCCCCTAGATGGCAGGCAGTCTCAAACATCTTAAACATGTTAAAGTATATCTAAAAAACAATATATGTGTACATATTTATATAGTTGTTTTGTTGCACAAGAAAAATAAGATTAAAAAAGGTAAAAATAACCTGGGAAGAAAAACAAAAATGCAAGCACTCCACACTCATTTCCCAGTGATCTTTTGCTGGGTGTAGCTGGTTCTGTTCATCACTGATCAATTGGATCTGAATTGGATCCTGTCAATGCTAAAGATAGCCACTTCCATTAGAGTTGATCCTCATATAGTATTGTTGTTGAAGTATATAATGATCTCCTGGTTCTGCTCATTTCACTTAGCATCAATTCATGGAAGTCCCTCAAGCTTCTCTGTATTCATCCTGCTGGTCATTCCTTACAGAACAATAGTATTCCATAATATTCATATACCATAATTTATTCAGCCATTCTCCAATTGATGGGCATCCATTCAATTTTCAGTTTCTAGCCACTATAAAAAGGGCTGCCACAAACATTTTTGCACATACAGGTCCCTTTCCCTTCCTTAATGTCTCTTTGGGATATAAGCCTGACAATAACACTGCTGGATCAAAGGGTATGCACAGTTTGATAACTTTTTGAGCATAATTACAAATTGTTCTCCAGAATGGTTGGGTCTGTTCACAATTCCACTAACAATGCATCAGTGTCCCAGTTTTCCCGCATCCCCTCCAACAATTGTCATTGTCTTTTTCTGTCATTTTAGTCAATCTGACACGTATGTACTGGTATCTCCGAGTTGTCTTAATTTGCATTACTCTGGCCAATAATTGTGGTGTTCTCTTCTTTAATATATAATGGTTCTCTGGGGGAAAGCAGGTTTCTCAGGGAGATTTTCTGGAGGCATCCTTAGTTTCAGTTTCAAGTAATAATCACTCCAAATGCAGCCAGCTGATAAAATGCAAACATTTATTTTCTCCTTTCAAAATAGTCCCATTAGTTTTTCTTACAGGCCTATCTCTCTGCTTGGTTCCAAGAGCTCTTGCAGTCATCCTTTGCCTCTGCTTTCTTCAGCCTCCAGTCAGCACAAAGGTGGAAGATGAAATGAATCTGTCTTGCCTCTAAGAGAGGGTTTCTGGCTCTCAATCTCCCAGAGTGCTCTGTGTCTGTCCCAGAGTGCTTCTGTGTCTGCTCCCCTATCTGTCAATCTTCAGAACTAACTAACTTGAAGCTCTAAGAGCTTCTTTATATATGATCTCTCAAAGGTTGACTCCTCTGAGAGAGTGGGATTATGGGTTTCTGACTTATGACTCTCCCAAAAGTGTGAACTCCAATGAGTACTTAAATGCATTAGAGAATTTGCTAAGTACCATGCTAAATTAGATAATTACTGTCTATCAACCCTAATGAGTTAACATTTTGTAAGGATTTCAACATCTCCCCCTTTCTTTTGATTTAGAACATAGGTGGTCATGACCTTCCTGACTTCTCAAGGAGGTGAGAACCCCAAAAAGAAGGTAATCACACTTTCCCTGACTGCTCAAAACACCATAAAAAGAAGGTGGTCACACCCTCCCTGACATCTCAGGAAGGAAGATGAAAACATCAAAGGAAATGGGAAGTCCAAACAGATTAGCAGGTTTCTGAAGGGGCTCACTCTTAAAACAGGTACACATAAATCCATCAATATGGGAGGCACTACATTCATCAATATGGGAGGTATTACACTTAATGACATAAGCACATAGCAATATAACACAAGCTAGTAGTAATATAACAAATAACATGAATCAACATGAGAATTTACACATGTCCATAAGTCCTAGATAGAATCTATTGTCCATTAGTTCATGTGCCAGGAATCCAATAATTCCTGCAAGCTTTGAAATACTGCAATAATCTCATCAACAATTTTTCATCTCAAAAAATCCAATGATTCTTGCTGGGTTTTGTTAATCTTGTGTTAAGGAATCCAATTATTAATGAAGATTTTAAAGTTCTTTTAACAGTCTCATGGTCAGCTGTGCTCTTTCAGTGTCAGATGTTTCTTAAATCTTCTTTGTTTTGAGACTTTTCTCTCTTTCTGTTTCTCTCTGATGGACAAGGCGAATACAGCTCATTGGCACCCATCTGGTTCCTTCTCCTCCTGTAGAGATACAAGCAAACCCTCTTGCCCAAGCAGTTAACCTATTTAATTCCCTTCTATTTACCACTTTGGGGATTTCTCCTCATTATCTGGCAATTACATTGGAGCTGTTTGCACTGGATACTGCCTTGTTGGGTTAAAAGGCCTGTATTGGGACTTCCGGCCAAGATGGCGAAGAGGAGGCACTCAGCTATGTAAGTTCCACGTTTCCTTTCAGAGTTCATCTCATGACAAGCCTCTGAATTAATGCTTGACTGAAAAAAAACCCACAAATAGTTATCAAGAAAAGACATCCTTGAAATTCGCCAGGAAAGGTCTGTTTTTGCTCGAGGGTGGGCATGGTTTTAGATTGGGTACAGGCTGAAGGCAGAGAGGCTGTGAGAGTGCTCACAACCGAGCAGAGAAGAGTGGGGTGAGGTGTGACCTCAGCTGTCTCTGCATGGAGAGCTTTGCTACAGGATTGGATACTTTGCCCTGGCAGCAAATCAGTAACCCAGCAGAGAAGCTAAAAACACCGGGGTTGAAGAATACAACCCCAAACAGGAGTCTCTCCAAGACCTGGCCACCCCTCCCCCACAATGTCTCAGTATGTTCTCAGAGTCACAGAGTGCAGGCACAGCACAGCCATCGCTGTCCTACTAGTGCCTCGCTGCTTCCCCCTAGAGTCTGTAGAGGAAGCTTGGTAACACCACCCAGCCGCTGCCCCCAAAAAAGCAGATTCATTTGGTTTTTTTTTTTCTTTCTTTTTTTTTTTTTTTGCTAGTTTGTCTTTGATTCTTCTCTGACAAAATGAGCAAAAAATTAAAAAGGACCTTAACCACTCACAGCTTCTATATGGATAGAGAGCAGACTCTAAACACTGAGAAGACTAAAAACAGACTGTCTGCAGGTGAAAACCCAAAGGAGGAGATCATCTGTTCCTCAGCACAAATGAATCTCACATAAGAAATTAAAAAGGCTCTCACAAGAAAGCTAGAAGAAAAATGGGAAAAGGAGAGGGAGGCTTGGCAAGAGAGTCTGGAGTCATCCCACTCATTTAAAGACAGAGTGGATAAAGAAATCAAATCCTTGAAAAATAGGATTAGTGAACTGGAAACAGAAAATAACTCTCTAAAAAATAAAATTGGTGAAATGGAAAAAAAAATTCCATAGAACAAAAAAACTCAATTGGACAATTAGAAAAAGATATTTAAAAAGTGAATGAAGAAAATACTTCATTGAAAATAAGAATCGAACAAATGAAATTGAATGAAAAGGCAATCGAGGAGACAGCAAGAATCAGTCAAGCAAAACCAAAAAAATCAAACAACGGAAAAAAAAATGTGAAATACCTTCTTGGGCAAACAACAGACCTGGAAAATAGATCCAGGAGAGACAATCTGAGAAGTATTGGACTCCCAGAAAAATATGATGAAAAAAAGAGCCTGGACACTATTTTCCAGGAAATTATCGAAGACAGCTGCCCAGAAGCCATAGACACAGAGGGTAAAATAGACATTGAAAGAATTCATTCATCACCTACTGAAAGGGATCCTAAAATCAAATCACCAAGAAATATAGCTGCAAGTGCCTAGAAAAACCCAATTCAAATATAGAGGAGCCACAATAAGGATTACCCAGGCTCTAGCAGCATCCACATTAAAAGATCGAAGAGACTGGAATATGGTATTCCGAAAGGCTAAGGAACTCAGTATGCAACCAAATATAACTTGCCCAGCCGGAATGACCATCTTTTTCCAGGGAAGAAGATGGGCATTCAACAAAATAAATGAGTTTCACCTATTTTTGATGGAAAAAAAAAAAGAACTTAACAAAAAAATTGATCTACAAATATAGAACTCAAGAGAAACCTAAAAAGGTAAAAAGAAATCTTGGGAACTATATTTCTCCTATAAAGGTGTGTTAAGAATACATGTATACCTTGTTTTAGAAAGTAGAGGTAGAAAGGACATTGTACCGAAAAAGGGAAAAGTGGGGGTACTTCATCTCATGAAGAGGCAAAGGAAACCTATTATATCTGAGAGAAAAAATGGAGGGTCATGAATATAGTGGGTACCTTACTCCCATCAGAATTGGTTTTATGAGAACAATTTTAGACATATTCAATTTATGGTGAAACTTCTCCCACCTCATTGAAAAGTGAGAAGGGAAAAGTGAAAAGAGAAGGAATAAGCTAAGCAGAAGGGAATACAGAAACTGTGAGGGAAAGGAGTAAGACAGGGAGAGGAATTCTAAGGCAGGGGGAGGGATATTAAAAAGGGAGGGCTGTGAGAAGCAAGTGGTGCTCACAAGTTTAATACTGGCAAAGGGGGTAAGAGGGAAGGAGGGGAGAAAAGCATAAACAGGGGTTAACAAGATGGCAAGCCATATAGAATTGGTAATTTTAACCATAAATGTGAATGGGGTAAACTCCCCCATAAAGAGGAAGTGGTTAGCAGAATGGATTAAAAGCAAGAATCCTACAATATGTTGTTTACAGGAAACACACCTGAAGCAGGAAGATACATGCAGAGTATAGGTAAAAAGTTGGAGCAGAATCTACTATGCTTCAGGTGAAGACAAAAAAGCAGAGGTAGCCATCCTGATCTCAGATCAAGCAAAAGCAAAAACTGATCTAATTAAAAGAGATAAGGAAGGGCACTATATCCTGCTAAAGGGTAGCATAGATAATGAAGCAATATCAATATTAAACATATATGCACCAAGTGGTGTAGCATTTAAATTCTTTTTTAAAAAATTTTTATAATAAGTTTTTATTGACAGCACCCATGCCAGGGTAACTTTTTTTTACAACATTATCCCTTGTGCTCGCTTCTGTTCCGATTTTTTCCTCTCCCTCCTTCCCCCCCTCCCCTAGATGGCAAGCAGTCCTATATATGTTAAATATGTTGCAGTATATCCTAGATACAATATATGTTTGCAGAACCGAACAGTTCTCTTGTTGCACAGAGAGAATTGGATTGAGAAGGTAAAAATAACCCGGGAAGAAAAACAAAAATGCAAATAGTTCACATTCATTTCCCCGTGTTCTTTCTTGGATGTAGCTGCTTCTGTCCATCATTTATCAATTGAAACTGAGTTAGGTCTCTTTGTCAATGAAATCCACTTCCATCAGAATACATCCTCATACAATATCATTGTTGAAGTGTATAATAATCTCCTGGTTCTGCTCATTTCACTTAGCATCAGTTCATGTAAGTCTCTCCAAGCCTCACTGTCTTCATCCTGAAGGTCATTTCTTACAGAACAATAATATTCCATAACATTCATATACCACAATTTACCCAGCCATTCTCCAATTGATGGGCATCCGTTCAATTTCCTGTTTCTAGCCACTACAAACAGGGCTGCCACAAACATTTTGGCACATACAGGTCCCTTTCCCTTCTTTAGTATTTCTTTGGGATATAAGCCCAGATGTGACACTGCTGGATCAAATGGTATGCACAGCTTGATAACTTTTGGGGCATAATTCCAGATTGCTCTCCAGAATGGTTGGATTCGTTCACAACACCATCAACAATGTATCAGTGTCCCAGTTTTCCCGCATCCCTTCCAACATTCATCATTATTTTTTCCTGTCATCTTAGCCAATCTGACAGGTGTGTAATGGTATCTCAGAGTTGTCTTAATTTGCATTTCTCTGATCAATAGTGATTTGGAACACTCTTTCATATGAGTGGTAATAGTTTCAATTTCATCATCTGAAAATTGTCTGTTCATATCCTTTGACCATTTATCAATTGGAGAATGGCTTGATTTCTTATAAATTTCAGTCAGTTCTCTATATATTTTGGAAATGAGGCCTTTATCAGAACCTTTAACTGTAAAGATGTTTTACCAGTTTGTTGCTTCCCTACTAATCTTGTTTGCATTTGTTCTGTTTGTACAAAGGCTTTTTAATTTGATATAATCAAAATTTTCTATTTGGTGATTAGTAATGATTTCTAGTTCATCTTTGGTCACAAATTTCTTTCTCCTCCACAAGTCTGAGAGATAAACTATCCTATGTTCCTCTAATTTATTTATAATCTCATTCTTTATGCCTAGGTCATGGACCCATTTTGATCTTATCTTGGTATATGGTGTTAAGTGTGGGTCCATGCCTAATTTCTGTCATACTAATTTCTAGTTATCCCAGCAGTTTTTATCAAATAATGAATTCTTATCCCAAAAGTTAGGATCTTTGGGTTTGTCAAACACTAGATTGCTATAGTTGACTATTCTGTCTTGTGAACCTAACCTTTTCCACTGATCAACTAATCTATTTCTTAGCCAATACCAAATGGTTTTGCTGACTGCTGCTTTATAATATAATTTTAGATCAGGTACAGCTAGACCACCTTCATTTGATTTTTTTTGTCATTAATTCCCTTGAGATTCTTTACTTTTTATTGTTCCATATGAATTTTGTTGTGATTATTTTCTAGATCATTAAAATATTTTCTTGGAAGTCTGATTGGTATAGCACTAAATAAATAGATTAGTTTAGGGAGTATTGTCATCTTTATTATGTTCGCTCGGCCTATCCAAGAGCACTTAATATTTTTCCAATTATTTAAGTCTGACTTTATTTGTGTGGAAACTTTTTTGTAATTTTGCTCAAATAATTCCTGACTTTCCTTTGGTAGGTAGATCCCCAAATATTTTATGCTATCAACAGTTATTTTGAATGGAATTTCTCTTTGTATCTCTTGCTCTTGGATTTTATTGGTGGTGTATAAAAATGCTGAGGATTTATGGGGATTTATTTTGTATCCTGCTACTTTGCTAAAATTATGAATTATTTCTAATAGCTTTTTAGTAGAATCTCTGGGGTTCTCTAGGTATACTATCATATCATCTGCAAAGAGTGATAGTTTGGTTTCCTCATTGCCTACTCTAATTCCTTTAATATCTTTCTCGACTCTTATTGCCGAGGCTAGTGTTTCTAATACAATATTGAATAATAATGGTGATAGTGGGCAACCTTGCTTCACTCCAGATCTTACTGGGAAAGGTTCCAGTTTTTCCCCATTGCATATGATGCTTACTGAAGGTTTTAAATATATGCTCCTGACTATTTTAAGGAAAAATCCTTTTATTCCTATGTTCTCAAATGTTTTTATTAGGAATGGCTGTTGGATTTTATCAAATGCTTTTTCTGCATCTATTGAGATGATCATATGGTTTTTGTTTGGTTGGTTATTGATATAGTCAATTATGTTATTAGTTTTCCTAATATTGAACCAGCCCTGCATTCCTGGTATAAATCCTACTTGGTCATAGTGTATTATCCTGGGGATGATTTTCTGTAATCTTTTTGCTAATATTTTATTTAAGATTTTAGCATCAATATTCATTAGGGAGATTGGTCTATAATTTTCTTTCTCTGTTTTCAACCTACTTGGTTTAGGTATCAATACCATGTCTGTGTCCTAAAAGGAGTTTGGTAGGACTCCTTCAATCCTTATTTTTTCAAATAGCTTATTTAGCATTGGAGTTAATTGTTCTTGAAATGTTTGGTAGAAGTCACATGTAAATCCATAACCATATGGAGATTTTTTCTTAGGGAGTTGGTTAATAGCTTGTTCTATTTCTTTTTCTGAGATGGGACTGTTTAGGATATTTACTTTCTCCTCTTTAGTTTGGGTAAGCTATATTTTTGGAGATATTCTATTTCATTTAAGTTGTCGAATTTATTGGCATAAAGTTGGGCAAAGTAACTCCTACTTATTGCTTTAATTTCCTCTTCGTTAGTGCTCAGTTCTCCCTTTTCATTTTTAACACTAATAATTTGATTTTCATCTTTCCTTTTTTAAATTGGATTTGCTAAGGGTTTGTCTATTTTGTTGGTTTTTTCATAGAACCAACTCTTAGTTTTATTAATTAATTCAATAATTTTTTTTTACTTTCAATTTTATTAATCTCTCCTTTTAGTTTTAGAATTTCGAGTTTATTGTTTGACTGGGGGTTTTTAATTTTTCCTTTTCTAGCATTTTTAGTTGCAAGTCCAATTCATTGACCTTCTCTTTCTCTATTTTATGCAAATAGGCCTCTAGAGATATGAAATTTCCCCTTATTGCTGCTTTCGCTGCATCCCACACATTTTGGTATGATGTCTCATTATTATCATTTTCTTGGGTGAAGTTATTAATTATGTCTATGATTTGCTGTTTCACCGAATCATTCCTTAATATGAGATTATTTAGTTCCAATTATTTTTTGGTCTACTTTCCCGTGGCTTTTTGTTGAATGTAATTTTCATTGCATTGTGGTCTGAAAAGGATGCATTTACTATTTCTGCCTTACTGCATTTGAGCTTGAGGTTTTTATGTCCTAATATATGGTCAATTTTTGTATAGGTTCCATGAACTGCTGAAAAGAAAGTGTATTCCTTTCTGTCTCCATTACATTTTCTCCAGAGATCTATCATATCTAACTTTTCTAGTATTGTATTTACCTCTTTGACTTCTTTCTTATTTATTTTGTGGTTTGATTTCTCTAATTCTGAGAGTGCAAGGTTAAGATCTCCCACTATTATAGTTTTGCTGTCTATTCCTTCTTGCAGCTCTCTTAATTTCTTTTTTAAGAATTTACATGCTACATCACTTGGTACATATATGTTTAATATTGATATTGCTTCATTATCTATGCTACCCTTTAGCAAGATATAGTGCCCTTCCTTATCTCTTTTAATTAGATCAATTTTTGCTTTAGCTTGATCTGAGATCAGGATGGCTACCCCTGCTTTTTTGACTTCACCTGAAGCATAGTAGATTTGGTCGAACCTTTTATCTTTAACCTGCATATATCTCCCTGCTTCAGGTGTTTTTCCTGTAAAGAACATATTGTAGGATTTTGGCTTTTAATCCATTCTGCTAACCGCTTCCTTTTTATGGGGGAGTTTACCCCGTTCACATTCATGCTTAAAATGTCCAATTCTGTATTACTTGCCATCTTGTTAACCCCGGTTTATGCTTTTCTCCCTTCTTACTCCCTTACCCCCCTTCCCAGTATTAAGCTTGTGAGCACCACTTGCTTCTCACAGCCCTCCCTTTTTTTTAGTATCCCTCCCCCCCCTAGAGTTCATCCCCCTATCTTACCCCTTTCCTTCCCAGTTACTGTATTCCCTTCCACTTAGCTTATTCCTTCCCTTTTCACTTTTCCCTTCTCACTTTTCAATGAGGTGGGAGAAGTTTCACCATAGATTGAATATGTCTAAAATTTTTCTCTTAAAGCCAATTCTGAAAGCAATAAAATACTCACTATATTCATCCCTCTCCATCCTTTCTCTCAGATATAATAGGTTTTCTTTGCCTCTTCGTGAGATGTAGTACCCCCACTTTCCCCTTTTTCTGGTACAATGTCCTTTCCACATCTAGTTTATAGAACAAGGTATATATGTAGTCTTTATACATCTTTATAGCCGAAATATAGTTCCCAAGATTAATTTTTACCTTTTTAGATTTCTCTTGAGTTCTGTACTTGTAGATCAAACTTTTTGTTAAGTTCTGTTTTTTTCATCAAAAATAGGTGAAATTTGCTTATTTCATTGAATGTCCATCTTATTCCCTGGAAAAAGATGCTCATTCTAGCTGGGTTAAGTTATTTTTGGTTGCATACCAAGTTCCTTAACCTTTCAGAATACCATATTCCAGTCACTTTGATCTTTTAATGTGGATGCTGCTAGATCCTGGGTGATCGTTATTGTGGCTCCTCTATATTTGAACTGGGTTTTTGTAGCCACTTGCAGTATTTTTTCCTTCGTCTGAGGGTTCTAGCATTTGGCCACTATATTCCTTAGTGTTTTGATTTTAAGATCCCTTTCAGTAGGTGATGGATGAATTATTTCAATGTCTATTTTACCCTCTGTTTCTGTGACTCTTGGGCAGTTCTCTTTGATAATTTCCTGGAAAATAGTGTCCAGGCTCTTTTTTTCAATCATACTTTTCTGGGAGTCCAATAATTCTCAAATTGTCTCTCATGGATCTATTTTCCAGGTCTGTTGTTTGCTCAAGAAGGTATTTCACATTCTTTTACATTGTTTGATTTTTTTTGGTTTTCCTTATCTGATTCTTGTTGTCTCCTCAAATCATTCAATTCCATTTGTTTGATTCTGATTTTCAATGAAGTATTTTCTTCACTCACTTTTTTAATATCTTTTTCTAATTGTCCAATTGAGTTGT
The DNA here is from genome assembly GCF_016432865.1 of Antechinus flavipes. Taxonomy (NCBI): domain Eukaryota; kingdom Metazoa; phylum Chordata; class Mammalia; order Dasyuromorphia; family Dasyuridae; genus Antechinus; species Antechinus flavipes. Next base: position 233,423,020 of record NC_067402.1, read on the forward strand.
TTTGTTCTATGGAATTTTTTTCCATTTCACCAATTTTGTTTTTTAGAGAGCTATTTTCTGTTTCCAGTTCACTAATCCTATTTTTCAAGGATTTGATTTCTTTATCTAATCTGTCTTTAAATGAGTGGGATGACTTCTTCAGACTCTCTTGCTAAGACTCCCTCTCCTTTTCCCATTTTTCTTCTAGCTCTCTTGTGAGAGCCTTTTTAATTTCTTCTATGAGATTCATCTGTGCTGAGGGACAGATAATCTCCTCCTTTGGGGATTCACTTGGAGACAGTCTGTTTTTATTCTCTTCAGGGTTTAGAGTCTGCTCTCTATCCATATAAAAGCTGTCAACGGTTAAGGTCCTTTTCAATTTTTTGCACATTTTGTCAGAGAAGAATCAAAGACAAACAAGCAAAGAAAAAAAAGAAAAAAACCCTAAATGGAATCTGCTTTTTTGGGGGGAAGGGCTGGGTGGTGTTATAGAGCTTCCTCTACAGACTGCCAGGGCAGCAGCAAGGCACTAGCAGGACTATGCTGCACCTGCACTCTGAGACTCCTAGAGTGTGCTGAGACAATGTGAGGGAGGGGTGGCCAGGTCCCGAGAGACTCTAGCTATTCGGGGTTGTATTCTTCACCCCCCCCCCAATGTTTTTAGCTTCTCTGCTGGGCTACTGACTTGCTGCCGGGGCAAAATATCCAAAGCTCTCCCCACAGAGATGGCTGAGATCACACCCCACCTCGCTCAGGTCTGCTCAGCTGTGAGCTGCCTGCTGCACTCTCGCTGCCACTGCCTGCCTGCAGCCTGTGCCCGATCTAAAACCGTCCCCGCCCTCAAGCAAAAACAGACCTTTCCTGGTAAATTTCAATGATGTCTTCTCTTGGTAACTATTTGTGGGTTTTTTTTTTTCAGTCAAGCATTAATTCAGAGGCTTGTATTGAAATGGATACTGAGATAAAACTCAGAGCTTACACAGCTGAGTGTCTCCTCTCCACCATCTTGGCCGGAAGTCCCAAACCACTGATAATCATTTAATCAAGTGCCAGCATCTAAATTCTTAAAAGAGAAATTAAGAGAGCTGCAAAAAGAGATAGATAGCAAAACTATAATGGGGGAGATCTCAACCTTGCACTCTCAGAATTAGATAAATCAAACCACAAAATAAATAAGAAAGAAGTCAAAGAGGTAAATAGAATACTAGAAAAGTTAGATCTCTGAAGAAAATGAAATGGAGACAGAAAGGAGTACACTTTCTTTTCAGCAATTCATGGAACCTATACAAAAATTGACCATATATGACATAAAAATCTCAGACTCAAATGCATTAAGGCAGAAATAGTAAATGCAATGAAACTTACATTCAACAAAAAGCCAGGGGAAAGTAGACCAAAAAATAATTGGAAACTAAATAATCTCATACTAAAGTATGATTGGGTGAAGCAGCAAATCATAGACATAATTAGTAACTTCACCCAAGAAAACAACAATAATGAGACATCATACCAAAATGTGTGGGATGCAGCAAAAGCAGCAATAAGGGGAAATTTTATATCTCTAGAGGCTCACTTGCATGAAATAGAGAAAGAGAAGGTCAATGAATTGGTCTTGCTACTAAAAATGCTAGAAAAGGAACAAATTAAAAACTCCCAGTCAAACACTAAACTTGAAAATCTAAAAATAAAAAAAGAGATCAATAAAATTGAAAGTAAAAAAAAAAACTATTGAATTAATTTAAAAAACTAAGAGTTAGTTCTATGAAAAAACCAACAAAATAGACAAACCCTTAGTAAATCCAATTTAAAAAAGGAAAGATGTTAATCAAATTGTTAGTGTTAAAAATGAAAAGGGAGAACTTGCCACTAATGAAGAGAAAATTAGAGCAATAATTAGGAATTAATTTGCCCAACTTTATGCCAATAAATTCGACAACTTAAGTGAAATGGAAGAACACCTTCAAAAATATAGCTTTCCCAGATTAACAGAGGAAAAAATAAATAAAATAAACAGTTCCATCTTAGAAAAAGAAATAGAACAAACTATTATCCAACTCCCTAAGAAAAAATCCCCAGGACCAGATGGATTTACATGTGAATTTTATCAACCATTTAAAGGAGAATTAACTCCAATGCTATATAAACTATTTGAAAAAATAGGGATTGAAAGAGTCCTACAAAACTCCTTTTATGACACAGATATGGTATTGATACCTAAACAAGGTACACTGAAAGCAGAAAGAAAATTATAGACCAATCTCCCTAATGAATATTGATGCTAAAATCTTAAATAAAATATTAGCAAAAAGATTACAGAAAATCATCCCCAGGATAATACACTATGACCAAGTAGGATTTATACCAGGAATGCAGGGCTGGTTCAATATTAGGAAAACTATTAGCATAATCGACTCTATCAATAACCAAACAAACAAAAACCATATGATCATCTCAATAGATGCAGAAAAAGCATTTGACAAAATCCAACAGCCATTCCTAATAAATACACTTGAGAGTATAGGAATAAATGGACTTTTCCTTAAAATAATCAAGAGCATATATTTAAAACTATCAGTAAGAATCACATGCAATGGGGAAAAACTGGAACTTTTCCCAGTAAGATCTGGAGTGAAGCAAGTTGCCCACTGTCACGATTATTATTGTATATTGTATTAGAAGCACTAGCCTCAGCAATAAGAGTCGAGAAAGAAATTAAAGGAATTAGAGTAGGCAATGAGGAAACCAAACTATCACTCTTTGCAGATGATATGATGGTATACCTAGAGAACCCCAGAGATTCTACTAAAAAGCTATTAGAAATAATCCATAACTTTAGCAAAGTTGCAGGCTACAAAATAAATCCCCATAAATCTTCAGCATTTTTATACATCACCAACAAAATCCAACAGCAAGAGATACAAAGAGAAATTCCATGCAAAATAACTGTTGATAGCATAAATTATTTGGGAATTTATCTACCAAAGGAAAGTCAGGAATTATATGAGCAAAATTACAAAACACTTTCCACACAAATAAAGTCAGTCTTAAATAATTGGAAAAATAGGCCGAGCGAATATAATAAAGATGACAATATTCCCTAAATTAATCTATTTATTTAGTGCTATATCAGTCTTCCAAGAAAATATTTTAATGATCTAGAAAAAATAACAACAAAATTCATATCGAATGATAAAAGGACGAGAATCTCAAGGGGATTAATGAAACAAAAAAATGAAATGAAGGTGGCCTAGCTATACCTGATCTAAAATTATATTATAAAGCAGCAGTCACCAAAACCATTTGGTATTGGCTAAGAAATAGATTAGTTGATCAGGGGAATCAGTTAGGTTCACAAGACAGATTGGTCAACTATAGCAATCTAGTGTTTGACAAACCCAAAGATCCTAACTTTTGGGATAAGAATTCATTATTTGACAAAAACTGCTGGGATAACTGGGAATTAGTATGGCAGAAATTAGCCATGGACCCACACTTGACATTGTATACCAAGGTAATATCAAAATGGGTCCATGATTTAGGCATAAAGAACGAGATTATAAATAAATTAGAGGAACATAGGATAGTTTATCTCTCAGACTTGTGGAGGAGGAAGAAATTTGTGACCAAAGATGAACTAGAGACCATTTTTGATCACAAAATAGAAAATTTTGATTACATCAAATTAAACAAAACTAATGCAAACAAGATTAGAAGGGAAGCAACAAACTGGGAAAATATCTTCACAGTTAAAGGTTCTGATAAAGGCCTCATTTCCAAAATATATAGAGAATTCGCTCTAATTTATAAGGAATGAAGCCATTCTCCAATTGATAAATGGTCAAAGGATATGAACAGATAATTTTCAGATGATGAAATTGAAACTATTACCACTCATATGAAAGAGTGTTCCAAATCACTATTGATCAGAGAAATGCAAATTAAGACAACTCTGAGATACCACTACATATCTGTCAGATTGGCTAAGATGACAGAAAAAAATATATATATATATTGGAGGGAAAGTGGGGAAACTGGGACACTGATGCATTGTTGGTGGAGTTGTGAATAAATTCAGCCATTCTGGAGAGCAATCTGGAATTATGCCCAAAGAGTTTGCATACCCTTTGATCCAGCAGTTCTACTACTGGGCTTATACCCCAAAGAGATACTAAAGAAGGGAAAGGGACCTATATGTGCCAAAATCTTTGTGGCAACCCTGTTTGTAGTGGCTAGAACCTGGAAAATGAATGGATGCCCATCATTTGGAGAATGGTTGAATAAATTGTGGTATATGAATGTTATGGAATATTATTTTTCTGTAAAACATGATCAGCAGGATGAATACAGATAGGATTGGGGATACTTACATTACCTGATGCTAAGTGAAATGAGCAGAACCAGGAGATCATTATATACCTCAACAATGATACTGTATAAGGATGTATTCTGATGGAAGTGGATTTTTTCTACAAAGAGATCTAACTCAGTTTCAATTGATCAATGATAGGCAGAAGCAGCTATAGCCAAAGAAAAAACACTGGGAAATGAATCTAAACAATTTGCATTTTTGTTTTCCTTTCTGGGTTATTTCTACCATCTGTATCTAGGATATACTGTGGCATATTTAACATGTATAGGACTGCTTACCATCTAGGGAAGGGGGTGGAGGGAGGGAGGGGAAAATCAGAACATAAGTGAATGCAAGGGATAATGTAAAAAATTACCCTGGCATGGGTTCTGTCAATAAAAAAATTATTAAAAAAAATAAAAGGCCTGTATTTTCCTCAACTGTAATCTCTTTCTGCTATCTGACTATTTTTGGCTAATTGATCACATCAGAATCCTGACCTTGCAAAGACTCTCTGGGTGTAACCTCAGCTGCCATCATGCCCCACCTATCTTTTGATTCATATCTTGGAGCTGCACCCTGCCTCTCATTTCGCTGGGTCAATCTAGAGTCTGAGGCCCAGTGGAAGTCTCAGTTGCATTTTGGACCTGGGGTTTTGGGTTTTTTCTCACCCTGTCTTCTCATTCTATCTCTGTATCTGCATTGGGCTCTCAAATGTCCAATTGGAAGAACTTTAAAACAGATCTGTTTCAAATGGACGAGGGGACAGTGTGCCAAGCCCAGACTCCAGCACAGGGAAACTGGGGCAAGGAGCTGGGGCTGGGAATCAGAGCATTTTGGCATCCATGCACCTGGGAATCTTTTGTGAGCCTCTTAGGCTACTCTGTCCTGGTTGCAAGCAGGTAGTTTGGCAGATTTGCTACAAAAGGCAAATTGTAAACCACTGAGTCCAGAAAGAATGCTGGATCTAGCTGGGATTACTCAGCCCCAGAAATCAATCAGTAGATCTGCTCCAGGAGCTATCACTCCTTTGCATTTAGCAGACCTCAAGCCTTTTAAAAAATGAGTTTAAAACCAAAAAGAACTCTCATCATAGACAGCTTTTATAAAAAGAAAAAAAGAACAGACCTCAGATCCTGAGGTTCCTAAAGGCAAAGCAACTTCAGATGAAGCCCGAAAGGGAGACATGACATGATGCCCATTTCACAATGCATTCTTGCAAGATTGCGTAAAGGATTTTAAAAAGAAAGTTAGATCTATTTATTTAGCGCTATACCAATCAGATGCCCAAAAAACTATTTTAATGATCTAGAAAAAATAACAAAGTTCGTATGGAAAAACAAAAGGTCAAAAATTTCAAGGGAATTAATGAAAAAAAAAATCAAATGAAGGTGGCCTAGCTGTACCAGATCTAAAATTATATTATAAAGCAATGGTTACTAAAACCATCTGGTATTGGCTAAGAAATAGACTAGTTGATCAATGGAATAGGTTAGGTTCAAAGGACAAAAGAGCCAATAACTTTAATAATCTAGTGTTTGACAAACCCAAAGACCCCAGTTTTGGCAATAAGAATGCATTATTTGATAAAAATTGCTGGGAAAATCGGAAATTAGTATGACAGAAACTAGGCATTGACCCACACTTTACACCGAACACCAAGATAAGGTCAAAATGGGTTCATGACCTAGGCATAAAGAATGAGATTATAAATAAATTGGAAGAGCATAGGATAGTTTACCTCTCAGACCTGTGGAAGAGAAAGGAATTTATGACCAAAGAAGAACTAGAGAATTTTGATTATATCAAATTAAAAAGTTTTTGTACAAACAAAACTAATACAGACAAGATTAGAAGGGAAACAATAAACTGGGAAAACATTTTAACAGTAAAAGATTCTGATAAAGGCCTCATTTCCAAAATATATAGAGAATTGACTCTAATTTATGAGAAATCAAACCATTCTCCAATTGGTAAATGGTCAAAGGATATGAACAGACAATTCTCAGATGAAGAAATTGAAACTATTTCTAACCATATGAAAATATGCTCCAAGTCATTATTAATCAGAGAAATGCAAATTAAGACAACTCTGAGATACCACTACACACCTGTCAGATTGGCTAGAATGACAGGGAAAGATAATGCAGAATGTTGGAAGGGATGTGGGAAAACAAGGACACTGATACATTGTTGGTGGAATTGTGAATACATCCAGCCATTCTGGAGAGCAATTTGGAACTATGCTCAAAAAGTTTTCAAACAGTGCATACCCTTTGATCCAGCAGTGTTTCTACTGGGCTTATACCCCAAAGAGATACTAGAGAAGGGAAAGGGATCTGTATGTGCCAAAATGTTTGTGGCAGCCCTTGTTTGTAGTGACTAGAAACTGGAAAATAAATGGATGCCCATCAATTGGAGAATGGTTGGGTAAATTGTGGTATATAAATGTTGTGGAATATTATTGTTCTGTAAGAAATGACCAGCAGAATGAATACAGAGAGGCTTGGAAAGACTTACATGAACTGATGCTAAGTGAAATGAGCAGAACCAGGAGATCATTATATATAGCAATGATACTGTATGAGGATGTATTCTGATGGAAGTGATCTCTTCGACAAAGAGATCTAACTCAGTTTCAATTGATCAATGATGGGCAGAAGCAGCTATAGCCAACGAAAGAACACTGGGAAATGAATCTAAACCATTTGCATTTTTGTTTTCCTTCCTGGGTTATTTCTACCGTCTGTATCTAGGATATACTGTCGCATATTTAACATGTATGGGACTGCTTGCCATCTGGGGGAGGGGATGGAGGGAGGGAGGGGAAAAATCGGAACAGAAGTGAGTGTAAGGGATAATGTTGTAAAAAAATTACCCAGGCATGGGCTCTGTCAATAAAAAGTTATTAAAAAAAAAAGAAAGTTTAAAGAAAAATGGGGAAATGAAATGAGATCATTGCAAGAAGGAATGAAAAAAGCATATAATGCCCTACAAAAGAGTTACAAAAAAGACACCAATTCACAGAAAAACAAAATTTGTGAAATGGGAAAAGAATGCAATGAACAAGAAAGTTCAAATGGACAATTACAAAAGGAACTAAAAAAGTTAACAAGAAAATAAATACACCAAAAATTAGAATTGAACAAATGGAAGTGGATGACTCGATAAGACTTCAAAAATCAGTCAAACAAATAAAAATGAAAAAATAAAAGAAAATATAAAATATCTCTTAGGAAAAACAACTGACCTGGAAAATAGATTTAGGAGAGACAATCTAAGGATTATTGGACTTCCTGAAAGCCATGATGAAAAAAAAAAAAGAACCTAGACATAATCTTACAGAAAATCATAAAAGAAAACTGCCTTGATATTTTAGAATCAGAAGCAAAATAGACATCGAAAGAATTCACTGATCACCTACTGAAAGAGACCCCAAAAATTAAATCCCCAAGGAATATTGTGGCTAAATTTCAGAACTCTGGTACCAAGAAAAAAATATTGAAAGCAGTCAGAAAGAAACAATTTAAATAACAAAGAGCCATAATTAGGATTATGCAGAATCTAGCAGGTTCCACCTTAAAGGATCAAAGGGCCTGGAATTTGACATTCTGAAAGGCAAAGGAACTTGGATTATAGCCAAGAATAAGCTATCTAGCTAAAATGAGCACTATCTTTCAGGGAAGAAGATGGATATTCAATGATATAGGTGAATTTCACCTATTTCTAATGAACAGATCAAAAGTGAACAAAAAATTTGATGTCCAAACACAGAACTCAAGAGAAGCATAAAAAAGTTAAAAGGTAAAGAAGTCTTGAGTACCATATTTCTGTTATGGGTATATGTAGAGAATGCGAGTAGACTTTGAATTTATTATGATAATATGAAAAAGAAACTAGAGATAGAAAGAGGAAAAAAGGAGGAAAAATAAATTACATCTCATGAAAAGGTAAAGAAAACTTATTATAACTTAGGGAAAGATAGAAGGGGGATGAGCATTGTGTGAATTATACTCTCATCAGATTTGGCTGTTAGAGAGATATCAGACATATTTGGTTTCACACAGAAACTTGTCTCACCTTATTGTGAAGTGGGAGGGAAAGAGAGAAAAGAAGGGAAAACAGAAGTATTAGGGGAAAGGTATACAAAAGGAGAGGTTCTCAAGGGGGAGAACTGTTTGAGGGAGATGGTTTTCAAAAGCAAAATACTGGGGAGGAGAAAAGGAGGAAAGGAAAGAGAAAAGCATAACTTAAGGTAAATAAGCTTGCAGGAAATACAGAATTAGTTATTTTAACTGTGAATGTGAATGGGATGAATGCTACCATAAAACAGAAGCAGATAGTAGATAAATAGAACCACAAAATAAATCAGAGAGAAGTTAAGGAGGTAAACAAAATGTTAGAAAAGAAATATATGATAAATCTATGGAGAAAACTGAATGGAAACAGAAAGGAGTTAATTTTTTTCTCAGTACTTTGTGGAACCTATACAAAAATTGACCATGTGTTAGGGGATAAAAACATTAAAATCAAATGCAGAAAGCAGAAATAATAAATGCATTTTTTTCAGATCATAATGCAATAAAAATCACATGCAATATAAGGCCAGGAGAAAATAGACCAAATAGTTAATTGAAAATTAAATAATATAATCCTAAAAAATGAATGGATGAAACAGCAAATCATAGACAGAATCAATAACTTCATCCAAGAGAATGACAATAATAAGACAATATACCAAAATTTGTGGGATGCAGCCAAAGTGGTAATAAAGGGAAATTTTATATCTCTAGATGCTTATTTGCATAAAATAGAGAAATTATCAGTGAACTGGGCTTAAAACTAAAAAAGCTAGAAAAAGAACAAATTTTAAACCCTCAATTAAATACCAAATTTGAAATTCTAAAAATAAAAAGTAAGATTAATAAAAATGAAAACAAGAAAACTTGAATTAATAAGTAAAACTAATAGTTTGGTTTTATGAAAAAAACAATAAAATAGATAAACCTTTAGTTAATTTGATTAGAAAAAGTAAAGAAGAAAATCAAATGGTTAGTCTCCAGAATGAAAAAGGAGAACTTTCCACTAATGGAGAGGAAATTAGAGCAATAAGTAGGAGTTATTTTGCCCAACTATATGTGAATAAGTATAATAATCTAAATAAAATGGAGGAATATCTACAAAAATAGAGATTGCCCAGGTTAACAGAAGAGGAAATAAATTATTAAAATAGTTTTAGAAAAAGAAATAGAACAAGCTATTAGTCAACTCGCTAAGAAAAATTTCCCAGCGCCAGATGGATTTACATGTAAATTCTACCAAACATTCAAAGAACAATTAATTCCAATACTATATAAATTATTTGAAAAAATAGGGAAAGGAGTTCTGCCAAATTCCTTTTATGACACAGAAATGATTCTGATAGCTAAACCAGGTAGGGTGGAAACAGACAAAGAAAATTATAGACCAATTTCTCTAATGAGTATTGATGCAAAAGTCTTAAATAAAATATTAGCAAAGAGATTAGAGAAAGTCATTCCCAAGATAATATACTATGCAGGATACAAAATAAGTCCACATAAATCATCAATATTTTTATATATTACCACCATGTCCAGCAGCAAGAAATACAAAAAGAAATTTCATTCAATATAAGTCACTAGTACAAAATATTTGGGAATCTATGTGCCAAGGGAAAGTCAGGAATTATACGAACAAAATAAAAATGACATTATTACCTAAATCAATCTACTTATTTAGTGCCATACCAATCAAACTCCCAATAAATTATTTTACAGATCTAGAAAAAATAGTACCAAAATTCATCTGGAAAAATAAAAGGTCAAGAATTCCAAGGAAATTAATGAAAAAACAAAAAGCACTAATGAAGGTGGCCTCGCTGTGCCAGATCTGAAACTATATTATTAAGCAGTGCTCACCAAAACCAGTTAGTACTGGCTAAGCAATAGAATAGTCAATCAGTGGTTAGGATTACTGGTCAAAATACGTAATAACTATAGCAATCTAGTATTTAGGGATAAGAATTCAGTATTTGAGAAAAACTGCTGGAAAAAAATGGAAGAAATGAGGGCACACCCCATACCTAACACCACATCCCATGATAAGCTCTAACTGCATTCATGATTTAGACATAAAGAGTGATGTCATAAGGACATTAGAGGAACATAGGATAGTTCACTTTTCAGATCTGTGGAGAAGTAAGGAATTTGTGTCCAAAGAATAATTAGAACGCCTAGTTGAACACCAGATAGAGAATTTTGATTATATTAAGTTAAAAAGTTTTTGTAGAAACAAAATTAATGCAGACAAGATCAGAAGGGAAGCAATGAATTAGTAAATCAATTTTACATTTTATGGTTCTAATAAAGGTCTCATTTCTAAAATATATAGAGCATTGACTCAAATTTATAAGAATCCAAGCCGTTTTCCAATTAATAAATGGTCAAAAGATTTGAACAAACAATTTTCAGATGAAGATATTAAAACTATTTCTAATCCTATGAGAAGGTGCTCTAAATTACTATTGATCAGGAAAAGGCAAATTAAGAGAACTCTGAGATACCACTACATGCCGCTCAGTTTAGTTAAAATAATAGGAAAAGAAAAGGATGAATAATGGAGGGGATGTGGGACAACTGAGACACTAATACATTGTTGGTGGAGTTGTGAACTGATTCAGCCATTCTGTGGAGCAATTTGGAACTATTTTCAAAAAATATCAGACTATTCATTTCCTTTGATCCAGCAGTGTTTCTATTGGGCCTATATCCCAAAGAGATCTTAAAGGAAGGAAAGGAACCCACAAAAATATTTGTGGCAGCCCTTTTCGTAGTGGCAAGAAACTGGAAACTGAATGGAGAATTGCTGAATAAGTTATGGTATATGAATGTTATGGAATATTACTGTTCTATAAGAAATGATAGGGAGGATTATTTTAGAAAGCCCTGGAGAGATTTGGATGAACAGATGCTGACTGAAGTGAGCAAAACCAGGAGATCATTGTACATGGCAACATGAATATAATGTTATGATCAATTCTGATGATTGTCTCTTTCTAACAATAAGATGATTGATCCCAGTTGCAATGATCTTGTGATAAAGAAGCCATCTACACACAGAGAGAGAACTAAAGGAATTGAATGTGGATCACAACATAACATTCTCATTCTTTTTGTTGTTTGCTTGCATTTTGTTTTCTTACTAATTAACTTTCTTTTTTTTTTAAATCTGATTTCTCTTGTGCAGTAAGAGAATTGTATGAATATATTTATACATATTGGATTTAACATACATTTTTAATGTTTAACATATATTGAATTGCTTGCCCTCTAGGGGAGGTGGTGGGAGAAAGAGGAGAAAATCTGAAACACAAGGCTCAAGGGACAATGTTGTCAAATCTACATGTGCATATGTTTTGAAAATATAAAGCTTTATTAAAAAAAAAAGATGCCCTAGTAGGCAATGACTGGAAATAATAATAAATATTAACTTTTATATGGAAAAAAAGTTAAAAAGAATATTATTATAATGAGACCTTTTTTTGTTAGAACCCAGTCAAATGATACTGGATTAGCTTCTACTTAGTTTCTGACTATTCTGAATGTTGTCCCATATCTTTTGATCCAGCAGTGTTTCTACTGGGCTTATATCACAAAAAGATCTTAAAGGAGAGAAAGGGACCCACATGTGCAAAAATGTTTGTGGCAGACCTTTTTGTAGTGACAAGGAACTGGAAACTGAGTGAATGCCCATCAGTTGGAAAATGGTTGATTTCAGAGAGGCTTGGGGATATTTGCATGAACTGATCCTGAGTAAAATGAGTGGAACTGGGAGAACATTATACATAATAACATCAATATTATAGGACAATTACTTCTGATGAAGTAATTTTAAACAATGAGATGATTCAGACCAGTTCCACTGATCTTATGATGAAGAGAACCAACTATACCCAGAGAGAGGACTAAGGGAATTGAATGTGGATCACAACATAACATTCTCACTCTTTTTATTGCTGTTCTCTTGGATTTTGTTTTCTTACTCATTTTCTTTCCTTTTTGATCTGATTTTTCTTGTTCAGCAAGAGAATTGTATAAATATGTTTACACATATTGGATTTAACTTATATTTTAACATGTATAACATATTCTGGATTGCTTGCCATCTAAGGGAAGGGGGTGGAGGAAAGGAGGAGAAAATTTGAAACATAAGGCTATGCAAGGGTCAATGTTTGAAAAATTATCCACACATATGTTTTGAAAATAAAAAGTTTTCATTAAAAAAAAATTTGAGAGCTTAAAAGAACTGGATAAGAAATTATTATTTCCAACTAAATATAAAAGAAGTTCGAACGTGGTATTTAATTTATAGACTATTTTGCTGCTGAAAATAAATGGGGAGAGAACCAAATCTATGTGAAGTTTGAAGCAAATCTGTAGCTAGCACCAGGTTAAACAAAGCAACTAGTCCAAAAGTTATTCATTTGACAAGTATTTGTTAATTGTCTTAACACTTTGAGGAGGGCATAAACATCAGATAAAACATGATCCTTTTGAATTAAGTTATAATTCAATAGGTATGTAAGACAGAAACACAAATAACTAACTGTAATACATGCTTTTATGATTAATATACTGGGGAGTTATAAAAGAAATATCCAAGGGGAAATATCCTTATAGACAAACTTGATAGAGAAGATAGCATTTGAGTTAGTTTTAAAAGTTTTATCAACAGACAAAATGGAACAAGAAGGATCATAGGAGCATAAATAGAGCTAGAAGAAACCTTAGAAGTCCTCAAGTGTACCCTCCTACATTTTACTTATAAGGAAACTGAGTCATGGAGAGGTGATGGGAGAAGCCCAAGATCATGTGGAGATGAACAGCATTTTTTCATTATCAGTCCTTTGGATGTTTTGTATTAATCAAGTATTAATCAAGTCTTTCACAATTCAACATCATTATGACTACTGTTAATGTATATAATGATCTGGTTCTGCTCACTTCACTCTGCACCATATAGTTCTTGCTTAATTTTGTTTTTTCTGAAACCACACCTCTCATCATTTCTTATAGCACTCTCTTAGCACCTATAGCACTCATAGCATTTAGTAGCTTCTCACAGTCATGTGTCACAACTTCTACAGCCATTCCCCAATTGATGAGCTTATCCTTACCTTGCAATTCTTTGCTACTACCAAAAAAAAAAAAAACTGCTACAAATATTTTTGTACTTATAGGTCCTTTTCCTTTTTCTTTGATCTCTTTGGGCTACAGACATAGTAGCAATATTGCCATATCAAATAATATGCTTGGTTTTAGGGTTCTTTGAGCGCATACTTGCCCTACAGAATGTTTGGACCAGTTTACAATTCTACTAACAATTCATCAATGCACCTATTTTCCCTTATCCCCTCTAACATATGTCATTTATAATAGGTGTGAGGTGGTACCTCCTAGTGTTTTAATTTGCTTTTCTGTAATCACTAGTGATTTAGAGCATTTTTTCATATAGGTAGATACCTTCGATTTCTGCATTTGAAAAGTATCTATTCATATTCTTTGGTCATTTATCAATTCAGGAAGGCTCTTATTTTACTAAATTTGACTCAGTTCCTTCCCTATATTTATTTAAGAAATGAGATCTTTATCAGAGAAATTTGTTGTAAATTTTTTTGATATTACCTCATTGTCTATGGTATCTTTCAGCAAAATGTAGTTTGCCCTTACCATCTCTTTCAACTACATCTAATTTTGCTTTTTCTTTGTCTGTGAACATAATTGCTACACCACTTCATTTTAGCTGAAGCATAACAGATTCTGTTCTAGCCCTTCATTTCAATTTTTTGTGTCTTTCTGTCCCAAGCGTGACTCTTGTTTGCAACATATACAATTTTCTTTCTTTCTTTTTTTTTTTTTTGATTTTTATATGGGAATGTTTTACATGATTTCACATTTGTAATATGTTTCCTTCTCAATGTGTGTATGTGAAGATTGAGGAAGAAAAATCTGGAAGTCAAAATTTAAAAAGAAAAAATTACAATATGCAATTATTTTGCAATTTCTGTTATATGCTTGCATTCTATGGTTAGTTCAATTCATTCATATTCTCAATTATGATTACTAATTGTATATTTATTTCTATTCCACTTTATTTATCCACTTTCCCTTTTATGTTCTCCCTTATCTCTTATTCCCTTTTCCACTTGTCACCCTATTAGGCAAGATAAATTTCTATATCCCAATGAATGTATCTATATATTTTTCATCTAAAAAAAAAAGCAAGAACTCATTCTGATGAGACTGAGGTTAAAGCACTGCCTGATTTATGCCCCCATGCCCAATTTTCTTCTCCACTGTAAAAGCTCTTCCTTACATGTCTCCTTTATGTGAGAAAATTTGCCCTATTTTACTTCTCCTTTTATTCCTTTTCCCAGAGTATCCTCCTTTCTCATCTCTACATTATTTTTTATAAAGATCATCCAACATAACTTACTCACACCCATGCCCTCTCTCTATAGAAACTCTTTCTGACTGCTCTAACAAGGATAATATTCTTAGGAGTTACATGTATCATCTTCCATGTGAGAATATAAATTCTATTTAGTACCTTATGATCATAGTTTACCTTTTTAATACTTCTCTTGAGTCTTCTGTTTGAATGACACTAAATTATAAAATTGAGCAGGGAAGAGGGATATGGATTTTACATTTATACTTATTTCCGAAACCAGTACCTTTTTAGGTCTGTTTCTGAATACTCAAAAACATTAAATGACAGGAGCATAAGAAAAGAGACCTGAGCTATAACCCTGTCCTTTCTCATTAAATCTTTAAAAGCTTAAAGTAGTTTTCATTCAGAAGCTTTGCTTCTAGGCAAAGTGCCCCCCACCCTGCCTTGAAGTGGCTGCTTCTGGAGCTATTATTAGGAAATAATTGCTTAACATTTTCTAAAGGTAATTAGCTTTGCCTTTGAAACCAAAAAAATCCCTAGATTGAAGAGTATGATGAAAGTTATCCTTCCAAGTAATTTAGGCTCATCAACCAATGCCAGCCATTAGGAACTTCAGTCTTTCTAACTCAAGAGCATTGTAGGAGAAAAGCAATTGTAATATTTTCAAGTGGAAAACCCCCCAGCCCCTGAGATTTTATGTTGTCTGTCTCAATCTCTTCAGCATAGTCTTGTATAAGCAGCAGCCAGGACAGAGCAATTCTGAGGCTTACTACTGTTATGCCACAGTTCTCTTTTATTGTCCTGACTCAGTTTCTCTGCTTCTCAGTCCTGCAAAACCTCTCTTCCCTCCTTATCAGAATACTTGATAAGGATAAAAGATCTTATATTTTGAAATATGAAAATGCCTCTCCCCATTCCAAGCTATCATGTCAGACACCATATTATCAAGATGCCTCTCCCCATGCTGGGGTGCCTCCCCCTATTATGTCATCTCATCTCTGGAGGCTCATCCCACCCTGTCAGAGTCCTGTTCCTGCTCTCAGCACTTTGACTCCATCTCTGCCTCAGTCTACCCCTTGAGTCTGAGCCATGTGTATATAGGTCTTTGAGAATTCACATTGTTTGTTGGATTCTTGGAGATGATAGTCTCATTCAGCCCTGGGACCAAACCATGGACCCCTTTGGTCCCAGTAAATCTTTGACATTTAATAAATTATTAAATACTCTCTAATCTCTATCTTGCCTCAGTTTCTCCAGGATTACACTACAATCCATGAACAGTGCAGAAATGATTCTGGAGAAACAGTTAAATACTATGACGGGAAACTACTGACAAGATTAATGTCCATAGATTGCCTGGCCTTCAAACTAGCAATAAATTATGAACGACCAAATTCTGTCAAATGTAATTTAGTGCCTAATATAGTTAAATGTCCAAATCAGAGAATTCTTTTCTAGCTTCTTTATGTACCTACAAAAATTCTCTGTGTATTTTGAGTTAAAATAAACATAATCCTTGACAAGAAAGAGATTTGGGGCATTTGGTTCAGTTTTACCATGAGCACTTGCCATTAGTATAACACTTGGTAATTTGATATTAAGTGATTAAACAAAGATTCACATTTCATAAATCCTGGAAGTTGAAAGAATGACTTCAGGTAGGATTATTGCTAAACTAGCTCTGATCGAAAGAGCTCCAATATTGTTTTTCCCCTTTTATTTTCCCTATCATTAAATCAGAGATTATTTCCCTAAATAAGCATCTAATTGAAAGGGTTGATAGAATTTTTATGCCAGCAAAACCACTTCATTTGCTGTTCCTTTTCCAAGTTTGAACTACTGAACTAGCCTGATTCAAACTTGATCCATAACAAAATAGGAAAAGAGTCCTTACTATTCTGGGGGCTACATGGGAAGTAAGTTAACTATAGGGCTTTTGTCATTCTAATGATATGTTAAGATTTCAAGGTGACCCTGAAACAGGCACAAAAAAAAAAAGGAAGAGCCAACCAAGAAATTGTCTGTTTTTTTTTTTTGTTTGTTTGTTTGTTTTTTGGTTGAGGCAATTGAGGTTAAGTGACTTGCACAGGGTCACACAGCAATTGTTTACTATTGTAAGAGTCTTATGCTTAGGTTGCAGCAGGGAAACAACAACAGCATCCCTAAACCCAACCCAAAACTCCAGGACTTTCCTGCCTTTTGAGACACCAGAGTTGCATGCATTTTAAATTTTGTTTACTGGATGTATGTTCTCATCTGATGAAGGTATTAAGGCAGACCATTATTTAAGTAGAATAGGTTAATTGGCTGATTGACTCACCACTTTACATTACAACATTACAAATTTATAATTGTGATCTTTTGATATGATTTCTACATTTTAAAGAACGGTTCATTTGTTTTCTTTTTTTTATACATACTTGTGTGTGTGTGTGTGTGTGTGTGTGTGTGTGTGTCTGTGTGTGTGTGTATGGTTTGGTGTATGTATTTATATTTTGCATCTCTGTATACATCAGCTGTCTCAATTAAAATCCTACCTAGCTAAATGAGCATCTACTATATTACCTAGCAAGTCAAAACATTTCAAGTGATTTCCTTTTGGCAATGGGTCCCCAGCAGGACATTGAAGCATTTAGTCACTAAGTCATTCATTATTTTTGGTGGATAGAGCCTTTTGAAATACAGCTTACTGTTAGTGACTATTTAAGAACTGTTGAAACTCAAATCTCTGATGTTGTTTCATTTTCTCTGGGGGCAGAAGATTGGAACAAGACAGTTTATTGTAGAGAAGGCTCTCTCATCAGCTATTCCCAGTAATTAGGAACAAAAAAGATATTGGAATGCCTTTGTTTTTCCAGGGTTGGGGTGAAAAATGCATTTTAAATAGGTACTTTCCTCTAAGCAAGCCTGGTCTTGAGCTCAATTCATCCATAATAGTTTTAACTCTTTACTAAGTTGAGCACAAAATACCTCCTAGATTCCTATTCTAATGAATAGAGGGATAGTGATAGAAGTAGGATATTTATACTGAAGTAAAATCATCTTGAAGAATATTTTTGACTGTATTTTTCTAGATAAGACAAGGAAGGAAGGAGCTAGCGTATCACAGGGCAGAAAGAACATTCTATCTAGTGTAAAGGGAGTTAGATAGAGTTAAATATTAGCTCCTTTTACTATTACTATGCTTTTCTGGATTTGGTCTCCTCATTTTAAAATGAGGATGTGGGATTTAATGATTGTTACTTTCCTGCACTAAATTCTATGATTTTTTATGGTTTTCAAAGTAATATTGTTGTGAGAACTAAAGGTAATAAGTTAAACTATGTGTAAATCAGTCCATTGAATTCAAATAGAAACAGAAGCCACTAATCTATGACTCTAAAAACTATACATTACCATTATCTATTAGTTTTGTTAAGCGTTTCCTAATTCCACTTTTGGTGGGATTCTTCTCTGAAAGAGGAAGTTGAAGGGATAGTGAGAAAAAATATGGTACTATAAATAACAAAATACAGTACTAAAACATTTTAAATAAAAATTTTAAAATAAAAAAGCACTTTATCAATGTAGAGAGTTCCTAGATGCCAAAATTACCCTTAACAAAGACAATTGTTAACTTATGAAGGATATAGACTCTTAAATTGCCTGTGGTACTGAGATATTAAATGACTTACCTACGTACACATTGTGTGAGACAGTGAACCCAAATTAAAATCAGAGACTCTCCGAGTAAGAAAAATAAAAAGGGATTTATTACTATATTGTGAGAAAGGGCAACTCCTAAAAGATAAGGCATCAATAGAAGAGTGCAAAGTACAAAATATAAACACAGCATTATATAGACTGTAACCAGAAGCCCCCATTCACTCTCTGTTCTTTTCTCTCATTGGTTGGAGAATTCTAATTTACCCAGAGACTAAACATCAACCCCAGAGCACACTTTACCATATTAAATACTTGAATGCTAATTTAACAGGTGGAAGGAGAGACAGGAAGGAAATATTTGTTTATCTCAGATAATCAAGCACCTGCAGCTTTTAAAGCCATATCTTTATGAGACGTTTTCACTCAGTTTATCCCACTCAGTCTCTCATCTGTATTTATTAACCTTTGACAACCTCTCAGACCATTCTTGATACATTTCTTCAACCATTTTGTCCTCAGTCTCCAGTCCCTCTGTGTTTGGTTTGTCTTTTTTCTACTGGAGTACTGCTTGGTCTGCTAACAAATCCAGTGCCTTTCTAGTCTGGTTAATAATTATTTCAAGCATGGCCTGGAATCTAATGAGACTAGTTAGCATACAAATTGGGGTTCTATACCCCTAAATCCTATCTAGGTGTCACCAATCACCTCAATCATTGTATCCCTAGTAACTGAAGTAGATAGCCTTTCACAAATAAAAATGTCTATCATGAAAGTCAGCAACAACAAAAATGCTAAAAGAAACTGATAGACATCCTTCTAGCAACAGACAGATGATTAGGCCAAATACTTACTTACTTATTTAGGATCTAAAGACCACATATTGTCAGATAGGAAACTGCAAGATCTTACATACTTGAATTGTGCTTATAGCTTCTACTGTATATTTGCCCTAATTATAAAAATTTGATATAGGAGGGAAAAGTAGGGATATGATTATAATAAAAAAAAACTGGTCCTTCAAGCCTCAGCCTGACAGCACACACATGACAAAAAAAAACATCTTTAGCTAATTGTATGCAATAATAATTCCACCTTATAGCCAGGCTCAGGAATAATCAGCTGGGTCCTTATTCAAAGGAACACCATTGGGAAACGGAGTCAGAAAGATCCCATCTTAATCAGAGGCCAAGGTTGTCCTTCCAATTCTTGCACAGATACTAATCTCCACTTATAACAATTGAGGATCATATTTCTCTGAATAGCTTGTGGCATATACCTTTAAGATGATGGATTATACTGTCTTGATGATCTATCAGACAATATTTGAATTCAAAATTCAAATAATGTCAGCTAAAGTCTCAAGAGATTTTATCTCAAATAATAAGCCTCATTAATCAAAGCTTAATGTGAATTTAGCTCTCAAGAATCACATATCCTAAATAAATATTGACTATGATCTTACATTGATAACAATAAGAGATTCATCAAAACATTTAGGTATTAATCATTTTCAATGGGACAAAGACATAGACCATTGTTCTCAGAATCTCCCTAAGTAAAGGGAACAGCTTTAAAATTACTTAGGATTACTCTTCCTGCAACTCACTTAATTGGATGCTAATCTACTTGGTGCGCATATGTTTAGTATTGATATTATTTCCATATCTCTGGTGTTATTTAACAAAAATTCAATTTCCTTCCTTATCACTTTTAACAGATCTATGTTTGCTTTTGCTTGGTCTGAGATCAAGATCACTACTCCTGCTTTTTTTTTTATTTTTAATTTTTTTAAACAACAGCTGAAGAATAATATATTCTGTCCAACTCTTTTTTTGTGTCTATTTCTAAGCTCCAAATGTGTTTCTTGTAAACACTATATTTGTAGTATTCTGTCTTTTAATCCATTCTACTATCCACTTGTGTTTCATGGGAAGGTTTATCCCACACACATTAACAGTTATGATTTCTATCTCTGTATTTCCCTCCAACCTCTTTTTCCTCATTTGTATTTTTCTCTTTCCTTTCACTATTTCCCTTCTCACCAATGTTTTTCTTCTGATTCCCACTTTCCTTAATATGCCTTCCCTTTTATCATTTCCCTTTCCTATCACAGTAGCTAATTTAATAGGATGATATGGTACCTCAAAGTTATTTTAGTTTTCATATTTGTTAGCTATAGTGACTTAGTTTTGATTTTTTTTTCATTTGAAAAGTGCATGATCACATCAATTGGGGAATGACTTATATTTTTATAGATTTCACTCTGTTTTCTATATATTTAAGAAATGAAGCCTTTATCAGAGTCCTTTGTTATAAAAATCTCCCCTGCTGCTTTCCTTTTAATCTTGATTGCATCGTTATTGTATGTGCACAAGCTTTTAATTCAATGTTATCAAAATCTTCCATTTCATATCTCATAAATGCTTTCTATTTCATTTTAGCATAAGTGATCTACTTATCCATAGATCTGAGAAGTAAACTATTCTATGCTTTCTTAGTTTCTTATAGTATCATCTTAATATATGGTGTGAGATGTTGGTTTATACATAGCTTTTGCTAAATTGTTTTCTAGTTTTAGTAGTAGTTGTTGCCAAATAGTGAGTTCTTTTCTCAAAACACTAATTATTTACCACTGTGTATTATTATGTACTTAAAATATTACACTGATCCTAATTACTTAGCCAGTACCAGATTGTTTTTAACATTACCACTTTATGGTGTGAGTTGAAATCTGGTGTGGCTAGATTACCTTCCTTCATGGTTTTTTTTTTCCCCCCACTAGTTCCCTTGATATTTTTGACCTTTTGTTTTTCCAGATGAATTTTGTTATAATTTTCCTAGCTCTTTAAGATTTTTTTTTTTGTAGTTTGATTGGTATGACAGTGAATAAGTAAATTAATTTAATTAATTCTCATTTTTATGATGTTGGTTCTGCCTATGCACAAACAATAAATATTTTTACAATTATTCATATTCGACATTATATGCTTTATAAATGTATTTATACAATTCTTGGATTTGTCTTAGCAGATAAACTTCCAAGTATTTTATATTGTCTATTTTTATTTTAAATGGAATTTCTCTATCTCTGTCTGTTGGTAGTATATAGAAGTGCTCATGATTTATGTAGATTTATTTTATGTTCTGCAACTTTGCTAAAGTTGTTAATTATTGCAAGTATTTTTTTGATTGATTATCTAGACTATGTTCCCCCCCACCTCCCCACCCCCCACCCCCCCACCTCTCCCCACTCCCCCCTCCCCACCCCCCACCCCTTCCCACTCTTCTCCTCCCCCCTCTCCCCCCCTCCCCCCTCTCCCTCTTCCCCCCTTTCCCCCCCCCCAGACATTTGGGGTTAAGTGATTTGCCCAGGGTCACACAGATGAAAAGTATTAAGTGTCTGAGGCCAGATTTGAACTCAGGTCCTCCTGACTTCAGGGCCAGCACTCTATCCATTGTGCCATCTAACTGCGCCTAGACTATGCTTTTTTAAGAGGGAAAGACAGACAGGATGTAAGAATGACAAAGGTAAAGTCTGGCACAGAGTGTTAGACTGATCACAAATTTATCTCCTCCAAACTAAATATCCATATTCAATAAAAGCAGTAACCTTAAGGCAAAATGACTATCAGAAAACTTGATGTCAGCAGATTAGAGTGTCTCTCTGAGTGGGAGCAGTTCCTTGGTAACTTAGAGGGTAACATGGTTGGCAACAGTAGAGCAGAATAGTTGAACAGAAAGGGAGTGGGCAGTATTCAGAATTTTGGTATACAGCACTGTATTTATCCCTCTGGCTTTTTCAATAATAAGACAACATGTATATCCATTGCCTCTTCATTGGGGGTGAATTCATTTTTTTAAAACTTCTCAATATTGATAATTTAATTTTCTTCTTTCTTTTTAAATACCAAATTAATCAATGGTTTGTTTTATTGCTTTTTTAAATCACAAGTTCAATTTTTATTTTGATTTATTAAGTTCAATTATTTTCTTAATTTCAATTTTATTAATCTTTTCTTTCATTTGTTTAAGTGGAGATTTTTAATTTCTCCACTTTCTCTTCCATCACTCTTTCCTTCTCTTACCTCACCTCCTCTTCTACTTTACTACAGGGTGAAATAAATATCTATACCTATACTGAGTATGTACATATGTACATGTATATTTGAAGGTTATATAGTTATCTTGACTATTTTACTTTGTTACTTACTGCTTACAATATTTTCTCTTTGACCTGGGAGCTTTGGAATTTGAATATAATATATCTGGGAATTTTCATTTTGGGATCTCTTTCCAAAGTGATTGGGTTTATTCTTTTGATTTCTACATTTCACTCTGGATCTAAGATATATGGGACATTTTTCTTTATATCTACTGGGTCTTTATTTTTCCCATGTTTTTAGTTTTTTCCCCTTGGAATGTCAGTTCAATTAATTTAACATTTAAAACCTTGTGAATAATGCATTTATGGTGTAAATTAAGATTTTATCTTTACATGTATTTTCTGCTAATTTACTAATTTATTTATTTATTTACATTTTAGGTGTTATGGGTTATATAATCAATTTTTATTATTGCTTGTCATAATAGTATAGATGTGCTTATATCCTTACTGATGGAACATTTACAAGACACTCTCCTGAACAGATTTTAGAACTAGCAAGAAATATCCTATCCAACTCTTTCTATGGTGAATTTCCAGAAAGTAAATTTATTGGTGTAAATACTTTTATTGCAATATGTGAGAGAAAGAATATTCTTCATTCTATTCAAGTGATGATGAGCTCATCAATGAAGCTTCCTTTTACAACTGACAATCTAAAAGATAATAAGAAATGTGATCTCAACAGATCAAAACTGATGACAATAGAAATGAAAAACCACAGTGTCTTAGAGATACAGATGATTCTTCTTGATAATGGGTTACTGTTTCTCAAGTAGTACAAGGAAATTAGCAACAGATAAACATTGTTACTTTTTGTCTGGCTCCACTGAATATTCTACTACCTATTTTATCCAGGAAAGGATGAATTTTATTTAGTGAATCATTGCTTAGAATCATTCACTAATGTACAAATCCTGAAGTTCAATGAGTAGTAACAGGCAACTTTAACTGGTCCACTATATTAGATGAATCAGTAAAGCTTATAGATTTTACTTACACTTGTAGTATTATCAGTAGAAGAAATCTAACCATAAATATGTGAAATATATTTATACCTCATATACTTTGTTCTGAAATTATGTCATGTAATCAATCCCCAAATATAATTAAATATATAAAGCTTTGGCCTGAAAACTGAAAGAAAGCACAATCCATCTCAGGTTAATTTTCTTTTTTTCTAGCATTCTCACTATTTTATCGAAAACAGAAGACATTTATTCCTAAAGTAGAACTAACAGTTGATGAGCAATTGTTGCTTTGCAATATACAATGTATCTTTATTTAACATATATCAAACAAGTTGGATAACTTTGGCTCAAAATTTTGGTTGGCAATAGACATAAAAACAAATATTTGTTCAACAGATCCCATTTCTTAGAAAACAACATCATTAGAAGCAATGATACCAAGATACCTACAGATGTAATGTTTAATCTCATGAATCCACTTTCCCACAGAAGCTATAATGATACCTTCTTGAGATTTGGAAAGCCAAAATGAAGCATTAGTTTAGGACTATTCATTAAAAACCATAGAGAACTTCAGAAATGAGTCCTTTTAGTAAGTATAAGGCTACAATATAAGACTCTGATCTTAGAATCTTTAGAGAAGCCCATAGTAACCAGAATAAAAGATCCAAATCTATAAATCTTAGGAGTACTATACGTTCAAAGATTCATATTTGAGCAGAAAATAACCTAAAGCAAAACCTGGATACCCAGATAACCAAACACAGCTAGGCAAGAAAGAGAAACTGCCTTGACTAGTTAATATCTTTTGAGTGAATTCTCAGGTCTAGTTTTAGTAGGGAATTGAAAGTCCCTCTTCTTTAACAGTTTAAACAAACTGGAAGCAAATATTTGTATATTCTCTGAATTGGGTAGCAGGATCTGTCCATTGCAAGTTGTCATATTTTCTCCAGAAGTAGGTTTGTCAGCCTCTTACTTTTGAGCTAGCAAGAAGAAAAGAAAGCTCTGAAAATGGGACTCCCATTGCCCACAATGCCATCATATAAATAATCATATTATTTTTATTGTTTTTGTGATTAATATGGTATTTTATAGTTTTAATAATAATAATGATCACTAATACCAGGCACTGGACTAAGTGATTTACAAATTTTATCTCATTTGATCTCACAATAACCCTGAGAGGGAGGTACCATTATTAACCACATTTTTCAGATTGAGAAACTGAAACAAAGGTTAAGAGATTTTTTCATGGTCACATAGCTAGTCAAAATCTGAAGCAGGATTTCAACCCAGGTCTTCCTAACTCCAGACTTAGCACTGCATCTTAGCACTTTGCTACCTTTATGATATTAATCTAAAAAATGTCATACTATGAAATATTTTCAACATATTTCTATTTCTATTTAATGTATTTATATTAGTCTTTGCTAATATTTCATTCAATATTTTACACATCTTTTAGATATATTGAGGTATAATTTCTCTGCTTTCTCTCTCCATAAATTGGATAATGTTTTAGGTATTGTTGTAAAATGAACAGGTCAGTTGGATGGTACTAGATCTAGAGTAAAGAAGAACTGAGTTCAAAGCTGACCTCAGACACTAGTTATATGACCCTTGGGCAAGTCCTCATTTTATCCTATTTGCCTTAATTTCTCATTTGTAAAATGAGTTGAAAAAGGAAATGACAAATTATTCCAATATCTTTGTCAAAACAAAACAAAATAAAACAAAACAAAACCCCAACAACCAAACAATCCAGATGAGTAATAAAGAAACAGACTTGACTGAATGATGTAGCAACAATTAAAATCAGCATCCTCTTCATTCAGATTTAATGATGAGATGAGACATTCAAATGTCACTGAACATTTAACAAAGGTGGAGCTTATTTTGTCAAAACAAAGAAAGGCTATTTAACAAAGATATGATAGCACTTGGCTTTTCTAGATACACATTTCCCCTTTTCCCTACCTTGAAAAATTTCTGGTCAATCAGTCATCAGAATATGGTCATGTATGATCTCATGTACCCCTCAAGTCTGAAAGGCAATGATTATATAAGGTTGGAATCTTAAATGCTAAAAAGTTGTGTTAGAAAAGCTGAGATCAATCAGATTGTGTGTTGAGAGGAAGCTGTGTCAGGGTAAGGAAGACTGCATCAAGAAATTGCCAGTCCTACCACATACCACCTTCCCTTGATGGCAAGGACTAAAGGATCTTCTAGAAGACCTTCAACCATGGAAATAAGTGAATAGTCCTTTAGTGTTAGGCAGTACTAAAAGAGGAAAAGGGTGAAACGGGTTAAAAAAAAAAACGAAACCAAAAAACACAAAAGCCCTAATTCTTTTCTTTTTCCTTCAGAAAGACTAAATCTCACAGTTGTTACAGGTGATGCATGATTACAACATATTTGAAATTAATAGTGGGTAACTTAAATCAAAGTGGTGATGAACCAGAGAAGCACCAGGGACACCAGAGGCTCAGCACAAGTGTTGACACCTCCAGCATAGTTACAGATTTCTTCTACTATGAGATAGTGATGGTGAGCAATAGTAGCTCCAGAAACATCAAGGCCTCTGTAAAATATATATCTGACATAGTCAACAATTCTTCGTCCCGCATCAAAGTTATCTGTAGTAAAGTAACTAAGAAATCATAAGCCTCTTATTCACAAACCATATCAGGAAATAAATTAATACTAAGACTCTTCCTGTATTACAATCAACTAAGTATTCTTGAGCTCATGTGTCAAAATTCCTCCTTGAGAGGGGAATCTAACATTAGGGGAATGTTATAAAATCTTTGGCCCCTTAGATGCTTCTCCAAGGAAGGACTGCTCCTTTCTTCCTTGGTGTTTAAATAAGGACCCTATCTCATCCTCATCCAATGACTCAAATTTACCATCAAATCAATCAAGGAATCTCCTGTTTTCCAGATTATAGACCTACCATATTTTTATAGCAACAATTTCATCTCTTCTATGTTACTTGAAAGCAAGATGTCTCCCAGCAATTTCACCCTTTCATCCTACAAGCTTTTTTGGGGAAGAATTCTTTGAATTATCTCAAAGTGTGCCAATTGAGAGGGCCCTGTGCTACTTCACCAGGAGCCCTCTGAAGGGGGGATGACTTTTAGGTTAAAGTAGGGCCAGAGAGGATCAGGCAGAATTAGGCTCAAAAGGAATTCATTTTTATCAGATAAATTTTTTCTGGAGACTGGATCGAAGGCAAAGGAGCCTTTCTCCTTTTGGGAAAAGCATTAATTTGTCACAGATGTAGCATCTGGGAAGCTGGATGCTTGACTTGAGCAGTCACATGCATAATGTTGCAAGTGGTTATCTGTCGAGGCAATGCTCTTGTTTTGAGATGAGAAGCTTCCATTTTTCCAATTGGGGATAGAATGAGGTCATTTGGGTTATGAATAGTTGTTTCATCTTTGATGAAGGAAAGCTACCAGTGAAGGATGTTATCAGAATTCAAATGTCCAAATTGACATCAGACCTACTCTTCTCTGCTACTCTTATATCAGTTCCAATCTGATTATTTACTATATGTCTCTAATATGTTTCCTTTTTAGCATATCTTCTTAGAATGGTAGTCATCAACAAAATTCCTTTATTCATTCTGATCCCAAGTGGAGAGCTTTTGATTGTCCACTTTAACACATATCCCATTAGCAGATTAGTTACTGTTGAAGTCTATTTGTGTCTGCCTCTTTTGTAGAATATGGAAACAGGATAACAAGGCAAAATGATGTTTGTCCCTCAGAAATCAGACCTTATAGGTTGGAACCCACTAAGACTACAGTGGGTTTCAGGGTCTGGATTAGAAACTTCAGTCCCTAGCATGGTTACCACCAGTTTCAGAAAGCACCCAAGCAAGCATGACTTCAAATGTATAATTTCATTTAAAAATATTAAGCCTCCTGTTCTCTACCCATCTTGTTAGAGGGGCCATTTTGCATCATACAATCCATAATAGGCAGATTTGGGGAAAAGAAGATTGTATGATTCTGTGCTATTTGTTCAGTAGCAACTAAAGCCTCACAAGAGATAAAGGAAATATTTTTCCAAAACAGTATAGTGAGTGACTGCTCTAGAGAACTTGGATCTTCAGATGACTAAGTGCTAATTCTGACTACACTTTGGTGCCTACCAAAGGTTCCATCTAACTTGATCTTTATTGACAGAGTCCTCCAAAAAATGGACTTTGCAGGGTTTTAAGGGCCCAGGGTAAAAAACTGTGGGGCATCCTGCTTCATACTGTCTAGGGTCATAGCCTGTTCTGGGTCTCACTGGAAATATACTGACTTGTGAAAGTCTCAGTAAATGGGAGTCATCAATATATCCAGGCATGGCTTGTAGATTTTCCAAACTCTAAAGATTCCAATAATTTTCTCTGTCTTAGAGTGTGTGGAAGCTAGTGTCAGTATCTTCCTTAGGGCTTTCTTCATTCATTATATTTTTCAGTATTTTAGTGAGTGGGCTGGAATCTGAAATTTCTCAAGCTTGATTTCTTACCTCTTTTCTCATATGGAACACCATCTGATCTAGGGCCCTTGTACCAGTGGTTTCATCTGGCCCAATCGATATTATGTCATAAATTATAATGGTATATAGTTAAAACCTTTAAAAAACAGTTTCTTTTAGTTCTCTGCCTATTGTAATGTGATAGTATGAAGGCTATGTGGGTAGTCATAGGGAAGGATGGTCAAATTATATTGGACTCTTTCCTACTTTCAAGCAAACTGTTCCTGACTAGTTTCAGCTATGGAAACAGAGGAGAGAAGCATTGGCAAAGTTGATAATCCTATACTACTTACTCTAAGTCTTGGCCACATAGTCTACAACATTGATGAGGTAAGAAACAATTGTAGAGATATATCTGATGACATTGTTAAGCTCCCTGAGATTCATAACAAACTTCCAGGAGCCATTTGACTTTTCTCACAAGTAACATAAGGTTGTAAGGAGATGTGACATAAAGTCCTCTTTCTTCATCTCCATCATAAAGTTCAAGTAACTTTATAGGTTTTCATTTGGCCCTACCCCAAGTAATATCTCTAGAGATTAATGAAAAGGTACAGCACAAATACTGAGCTCATAACACCCCTTTCTTCCATGGATTGTCCTCTATAGATTCTCTTAAATGATCCACATGAAGCAAGGCTTTTGGAAATGAGGCTGAAAACTGATAACTGAAAAGCACTAAGATCCATAGTTTTATGAGGACATCAAGAAATGACCATCAGTCATCATGAATTCCAGGAATACTTTCTGAAATTCTCCCAATACACTAGCATTTGTAATGTGTTCCCATTTAAACTACAAATTCTAATTCCTAATTTGTTCCTTTAAAAAGCTAGCCTTAAATGTAAGTGGAAAAGAAAGTTTACCATATTTTGGAAAAATTTCAACCAACTTTGATGGAGTTGGATTTGCATTGATGCTGAAAAGTCGACCACATTTCTTTCCCTCATACATTCTAAAAAGTCACAGGAGAAAATGTACTTTTCTAATTAAAACAATAGTAACAGATTGAGTCCTTTCTCAGATTTTGACATATTTAATCATGAAAAGATAAAATGTAGGATAAATATTAGTAGGAGTAGCAACATCCTTAAAAGAGAAGGTCTCTCTTTAGGAAAAGCAAGCCAGTACTGACATTGGGAAAGATAGAAGTAAAAGAGTACCAAAAGGAAATATAGCCAAATTCTGGATTTGTCTACATCCAATTTCTGCAAAGTGTCATATCCACAGCTATAACGTTGATTTTTAAAAATCATATAATTTTAATAAATGGACCTCCAAAATGCTTATTAGGATGAAAAATACATAATTACTTGTAAATTGAAGCCAGTGTGCTTTTTAGTACTCCTCTTTTTGTCAATAGCAAAGGGCAGGGGAAAGAAAAGATCTTGTTCAGATCTCTTTTAACCCTTTTGCCATTTTATCCTGAAGGGGACCTTGAAAGCTTCCAAAGGTCTCTTTGATTGATGTGGCTCCTAAATCATGGATGATCCTCACTGTGGCATCTTAATGGGTTAATTATTTCTGTCTGGCTGCTTGTATTATTATTTTCTTTGACCTGAGAGTTTTGAATTTTGGTTTTGATGTTTCTAGGAGTTTTTATATTGGTGTTTATTTCTGGAGGTGACCAGGGAATTCTTTTTTTCTTCACTTTGCCTTCTGGTTCTAAAAGGTTTGAATAATTTTCTCTTAAGATTTCTTGAGGGGCAGCTAGTTGGTGTAGTGGATAGAGCACTAGCCTTGAAGTCAGGAGGATTTGAGTTCAAATATGGACTCAGACACTTAACACTTCCTGGCTGTGTGACCTTGGGCTAGTCACTTAACCCCAATTGCCTTAGGGGAAAAAAGATTTCATATTTAGGAATTTTTTTAAAAAGCACCTAAGTGACACAATAGCTAAAGCTCTGAGTCTAAGTCAGGAGGACCTGAGTTAAAATGCAGCCTTAGATACTTCTTATCTGTTTGACCCTGGGCAAACCCCTCAAGTATCTTTTTTTTTTTTTATTATTCTTTTCTTTTAAATAACTTTTTATTGATAGAACGCATGCCAGGGTAATTTTTTACAGCATTATCCCTTGCATTCACTTCTGTTCCTATTTTTCCCCTCCCTCTCTCTTTGTAACCCCTCAAGTATCTTTACCAAGAAAACCTCAGAACAGCATGGTCTATGGAGTCATAAAGAGTGAAATGTAACTGATAAACTGAACAAGCAACAATAAGACTTGAACTTTTGTTGTTGTTATTGTTGATAGTGTTCAGATAGTGTAATGGTTCTTACATTTTGTCAGTTCTTGCTATGGAATATCTTACATATTCTTCTTTTTTAGTCTTTTGACTTTTTGTTATCTCATGGATTCATTAGTTTCTATTTGCTTCATTCTAATTTTCAGGGAGTGTGTTGCATGGGCACATTTTTGGTATCTCTTGTATCAATTAATTTTCTTTAAAATTCTTTCTTCCATAGTTCTCATTTCTTTTCCATTTTTTTCCTCAAGCATTATTATACCATTTGTAAAAACATTTTAAAACTCTTTAAACAACAACAACAATAACAACTCTTGCTCAGGGATTCTAGACGAGTTTGTGTCCAAGGTGAGTATTTTTCCCCCTGGGGCTTTTCATGAATACATTATGACATGTGGTCCTTTTTTGGTGTATCCATTCTTCTAGTCTACTTCCTGATTTCAGACTTGATATTTGGTTTGGGTTCTAGATTGGGTCTGCTGCTTGATTATTGTGGTAGAAAAGATTGGTATTGAGTCTTATGGTATTCCAGGACCTCAGAGATAGGTTGGAGATCTGCAAGCTTCCACTACTCCCTGAATGGATAAATCCAAGGCAAAGTTTGACTGCTACTTCTTTGATCTGAACTCTGCAAGTATCAAGCCTGATTTTCAAAACAACAATAAAATGCTTCTGGCCTGAGTCCCTATCAGTCAGCTATGACATTTTTCTAGTTCAGAGTGACAGCAGGGTGCTCTCTGATCTTTGATTTCAGACATGGTCATACTTTTATAGGCTGGGTTGCAAATGATAGCTCACCAAAATATTGTTCATGAACTTTTTTCTTTCTTTTTATACCACCTCAGTCCTCATTACTTAAAAATGCCATCTTTCCCTCCATCTCTGCACAGATTCCCTTCTTAGTCCTCCTTGGACTAAGATAGTAGAAAACAAAGCTGCCACTTGGCGCTTGTCCCTATCATAGTACCCCATTATCTGAAGGGGATCCTTACTGGGTTTAGGATCTTCTCTTGCTCTTGTGTACAACTCTTCCTTACATGCTGCAGTGTTCCACCTGTGGCATATGCCTACCCCAACAAAATCCCCAGTATCAGGAGGCAATTCTGATTTTTTTCCTATACTGACTAGGGCCAGATAAAGTATCACTGTAATGTTTTTGTTTTTCTGAATTTTGCCATCAGGTTTGCCATCAGTGACTTTTGTATTTCTTTTTGGAGAAATTGTGGATGGGAGCTCACCTGCATTGCTTCCTGCTACTTCACAGTCTTGGCTCCAGATCTAAGATGTTAGTAGATATATCCTAGGAGTTAGTAGATATTTTAACAAATTTGGGAGCAATGCATCTATTGGTAAGTCATTGAATGATTTCACAGGTGCTTACAAATTGAAACATAACCAGAAAAAGGGGACAAGACAGGCCAATTTGTATTAAAACCCACCAAGCCCTTACATTCTGATAGGCAGATGTGAATATGCACGAAGACTTGATCAATTGCCTCATATATGTACCAGCATTAGGCTATGACAAATTAACTGTTAATAAGTGTGTTTTTCAGTGTGTATTTTTAATTTCTATTAAAATCAGATTGCAATAGAAATTAAAACCACACACACATACTGAAAACATATACATATGTTTTAAATGAAAAGGTGGCATAGAATTTCTTATGTCAATTGAATTTTTAAAGCAGATATGAAGAGTAGTGAAAATGGACATAGTGAAAAGAAATTAACAGCAAATTTATAGTACATTTAAAGTCACTAATGAAATAATATCAGTATGAAGTAGACATGCACTGAATAGAATTCTAATTACCTAAAGAAAAAGCTTATGGAACTAAAGGGAGAAATATATTATAAAACTATAATTATTGAAGACTCTAATGTGTCTCATAGATAAGATATAAATAAACAATAAATAAGACTCTGGCAGAATGAATTCCAGTAGTTTACCACAGACTATCTATTGAATCATTTGAGTTCCTCTAATATAGTATTTTCAGTAATATTTTATTTTTCCAAAAACATGTGAAGGTAGTTTTCAACATAAATTTTTGTAAAACTTTGTGTTCAAATTTTTTCTCCCTTCTTCCCTTATCTCTCCCCCTCCCAAAGATAGCAAACAATATAACATAGATTAAATATCAATATAGCATTATCACCAAAACTAAACAGATTGAGATATGCCATGAATTTTTTTAGGGTTGATCACTCATACCTTGTCTATCAGATGAGCCACCATATAATCTAGATCCTTGTGGTCTCATCCTGCTCAATCAACCTTACTTCATCATTATAGTAATGAATGTTAATGCCCTAAGAAGCAAGGCAACTTTCTGGTCTCTGCCCACTCAGTTCATATGTACCTAAATAAGAATCATAAATAAATACTAAAATCTCTCCAAGTAAATATAAACCTCTTGACTAGTCTCACCTATCAAGATGGGATGGCAAGGGAAATAAAAAAAACAAAAACAAAAACAAAAAAAATTTGCCTGTGATGTTGGAATCTTTACAAACTGCTAATTAGAGTTGATCTGATCTTACAAGAAGATGTTTTGGGCCAGAACCTGAAACAAGGTACTAAGTAGAACTAATTAGTACAATGCTTATGTTTACACCTTTACTCATTGGAGTTCACAAGTATGCCAGCTTCACAAAGTAAACTTTGTAACTTTGTGAATTCACACCTCCTTTAAAGCTCTTAGGCCGCGAGAGAGCACTATGGGAGAAAACCCATAATCCCTCTCTCTCATATCCCACAATTCCTTCCTCTTGTATAAAAGAAACAGACAGAGGCTCTCGATCAGATTTCAGCGAAATTACGCCAGAAGCCCTCTCTCCGAGGCTGGCTGGTGGCGGAAGAAAGAGTTTTCAGAGGAAGAAGCTACGAGTCGAGAGTTCAGTGGACAACCAGATTCATCTTCATCTCATAGCACTGTAGTTGGTGGCTGGGCTCCTGCACTCCCCCCCCCCCCATTGAGACCAAGCTGGTCTGAAAGACCCCCCAGAAAGCTAGCCGAGCTCCAAGTGAAGGAGACAAGAGATTCATTCCATCTTTGTGCTGACTGGAGGCAGAAGAAAGCAGAGGCAGAGGCTGAAGGACAAAACCCTTGGATTTGGAGATATTCAAAGGGCTCTAAGCTAAACTGGGCTATATTAGAGACAATAAAAGATCTGAACTTTTATCACCTGGCTGCGTTTTGAGGTGATTATTACTTTCAACTGATACTAAAGCTGCCTCCAAGAAAACCTCCCCGAGAAACCTGCACCTCTCCCCCAGAGAGAACTATTCTACTTATTTTAAAAGAAGAAGAACACAACACTGTGGTAATTACCTTATAGAGTTGTGGTTAAACTCAGATGAGAAAATGTTTACAAAGGCTTTCATAAACTTTAAACTGAAAATGATGATTGTCCTAGCAACTGATTACATATATCTTATACAACTCAACTGGGCTTGGGTTACTTGATCAGAAAAGATACATCAATAAGCATAAAAACTTTATTCAATTATCCACCTTCTGTACAAGTTATAGAGGATTAATTTAATGATAGTATACATAATGTATTCTAATCACCTCCTCCAACATCTTTGAAGCACACAGTTTATTGAAAGCAGGGAAGAAAAGGAACATTGATGGCTTTTATTCAACATATATTTTTTTAAAAACCTCAAATCAATTCTACAATATTTACTCTTGTATTTTTCTCATTTATACACTCTTCTTTTGCTTTGGAAAGACAAAAAAAAACAAAAAAAAAAAAACAAGAAAAGATGCTCTCCATAATAGTCCCTTAAGTCTTTTTCTTATTTGAAACTGTGATTTCATTGTTTACAGAGGCCTCTGAGAGAAATATATTTTGTCTTAATAGGAGCAGATGGAAGGCTAATAAAAGAAGCTTTAATTAAGTGGCATTATTTCACAGTCATTAGAGGGCTAGAATTGGCAACAGGAATGGCTTAGATTCAGATCTTTCTCTTACAAGTATTGACTATATGATCTTGGGTAATTCCTGGACTTTCCTGAGCCTTTGTTTTCTCATTTGTAAAAATGAAAATAACAGTGACTGTAGTATCTAACTCAGAGAATTATGATAAAGCTCAAACGAGAAAATGTTTACAAATGGCTTCATAAACTTTAACATGAAAATGATGGTGATGGTTGTCCTAATAGTTGATTACTTGGTGTGACCTGGAAATATCAGGAAAGGGGAGAACTAGTTCATTTTCTCTGCCAAGATTATTCTTATGCCTCATTTCTCACTCTTTCTTGGCTTAGTTTTGCAAGGGTTTTTTTTTTTTTTTGAAGTTTTTTGTTTTTGGTGTAAATATCCTTGTGTTTTTCTTCTCTTTTCTTTTTTCTTCCTTCCTTTCTTTCTTTTTTCTATCTTTCTTTCTTTCTTTTTTTCTTACTTTCTTAACTCCCTAGATATATTTGAAAACTGCTAGAAGAAATTGTAATAGCTGCCAGGTCATTCTTCCCCTAGAATCAAAGGTGCACAAGCCAGAAATCTAAAAAAAAAAAAGAATGTCTTAAATATGATATTCAATACTGTCTTGCCTCTAAACAACACTTCTCATGAATTGTAGGAATTAAGGAAGTACAGTATTTGAAAAAGTCTACATTCTAATTATATGTGTCACTGATACTTGAATGAAAGTTGTTATCAAAAACTATGACACAGATACTTAAATAATTCTACACCTCATGATTCCCTGATACAGAGAATAGTGTCAGGGAGAGTATAAGCAAGGTATGAAAGAAGGATTGTACAAGTAAACATCACATTATCATCTGTGAAA
The DNA here is from genome assembly GCF_016432865.1 of Antechinus flavipes. Lineage (NCBI taxonomy): Eukaryota > Metazoa > Chordata > Mammalia > Dasyuromorphia > Dasyuridae > Antechinus > Antechinus flavipes. The sequence goes on from NC_067402.1 coordinate 233,458,182, forward strand.
CATTTTTGCAGAATAGATTTCAATTTGTGGATTGTTGCAAAATAGGGACAGAGTGATATTATTAACAAATGATATTTATCTTACTTTACCTTACTTTTGTCTTTGATTTTCCAGCATTTAGAATATATTGTATTTTGCATATCATTAAAATTAGTTAAATGTGAGTATAATAGATTAATAGATTATCAGCACTAGGGGAAACTTAAGAGATCATGGGATTTAGGACAAAAAAGATATTTAGAAATCCAAACCTTCTCCTTTTACACATGAAGAAACTGAAGCCCAGAGAGGTTAAAACTCACTAAATTTGAAGTAATGAATAGAACTTTTCAGTTAGGGTGTTTTTTTTTTTTTTTGTCATTTGTGGTCTTATATTCATTGATCCATATAATATTTCCTTTTATGTTGCATGGTATTATTAACCATGCATTTTTAAAAAAAAACACAGAGAAGGTAATCCATTTCCCTAAGGCCACAGTAAAACAGTAACCAAGCCAGACAAGAATATGAAGTTTTTTACTCCATATTCAAAATGCATTTCTCACTAGGCCATTCAGTTTCCCTTTGAAAAATTTACAAACATTTGTAAGGCTATTTTTTCTTGATTTAACAAAACATTTCATCACTGCTATTTATGTTAACTTCTTGAAAATTCTGGGAATGAATTAGTTTCCTTGCAAATACTTTTTTATTTATCATCTGCCCATAATGATTTATTATTTTAGGACTTCTCATGAATGCTGGGCTGCTGACATTGTTTTCTGAATCAAGTTTATTTAAAAGGAAAGAAAAGAGAATTAATTATTTTCTTATAGCTCCATGTATTTATATAATTATGTATATATACTAATAAAATATATATGTAAGTTCATATATCATATATATGTACAGTATATGATATAGGAATATATGTATGTATATATGTAGATACATGGTGGCCCAAAAGTCTTAGTGTAGTTTTAAGCTTTTATAGCTTAAAACTGCATTAAGATGCCCTTAAGACTTTAATAATTAAAATGCCCCCAACACTTTTGGACTATCCTGTAAAGTAAAAAAGACAGTTTTTTCCATCATTGTGGGGAATGCCCAGGATGAAAATTCCTACCATTATATAGCATTGACTAACATGTTACCCTGCTTGTTATTGTTTATAGGAAGGGTCCAGGTAGAGGACAAGTTAAGTGATTTTTCCATAATATGTGTCAAAGGCAAAAGTTGAACCCAGGTCTTATGAACTCCATCACCTGTCCTCTATCTGTTGTATCATACCTTTTTACACACACATATAGATAAATCCAATAATACATATATGTGTATATGTGTGTGTGGCTAAATCTATATCCTTTTTTGTTTACTTTTGATAATGAGAAGCCCAACATATAAAGACCAGGACTAGGAAAATCCTATACTAAGAGATAAATAACCTTTATGTACTTGTATTTCAATGTGCTATCTTTTGATATTGAACTTCAGGATCCCTTAGATAGACACTGTACTGAAATGAAATGAGCAGAATCAGGAAGTCATTATACATGGCAACTAACAAGATGATCAATTCTGATGGACTTGGCTCTCTTCAACAATGAGATGATTCAAGCCAGTTCCAATTGTTCAATGTTGAAGAGAGCCATCTACAACCAGAGAGAGGACAGTGGGAAATGAATGTAGCTCACAACATAGCATTCTCGCTCTTTTTGTTGTTATTTGTTTGCATTTTATTTTGCTTCTCTTTTTCTTTCTTTTTATTTTTAATGGTTTGATTTGATTTTTCTTGTGCAGCACGATAATTGTATAAATATGTATGCATATATAGGATTTAACATATATTTCTACCATGTATAGCATGTATTGGAGTACTTGCCATTCATGGGAGGGTATGGGAGAAAGGGGGGAAATTGGAACACAAGGTTTTGCAAGAACTAATGTTAAAGACTTGTCAATGCATATATTTTGAAAAATAAAAAAAAGCTTTAATGAAAAAGAAAAAAAATCATTTTCTTAAAATTAGAATGGGCAAATGGAGGCTAATGACTCCAGAGATATCAAGAAACAATAAAACAAAAACAAAAGAAAGGGAAAATAAAAGAAAACATGAAATTTCTTATTAGAAAAGCTAATGACCTGGAAAAAATAAATTCAGGAAAGATAATTTAAGAATTATGATTTAAGAATTACCTGAAAGAATAAAAAAAAAAAAGAAACATATATATCACATTTCAAGAAATTTTCTTCTTTCTTTTTTTTTAAATTAAAGCTATTTATTTACAAAACATATGTATGGGTAATTTTTTAACATTGACAATTCAACATTGACATTCAACAGTGACTATAAATAAAAGTCAGCATAAAGCTGTTGTCTTCCTAAGACAATATATGAGCACCCTAGGAAAGACCTGACCATCAGGAGCAGAGGTCTAGCCTAAGTGAAATACAAACACCTCCAGATCCTTTTTGGAATCAAAAAACAATAATCTTTGGGTTGCTGAAGTTGGGAGGCAGTCTCAGGTTTAGAAATTTTCATCTCAGGTTCAGTGTAGGGATCTGATTGTTGTGTAAAATATTTAAAAACTTTCCACTGTTGCTAAGATTAAGAATTAGTGATGAAGATTAAGAACTGCTCAAGAAATATGATTGCAGAAAGCCAAGGAAAGGGAGAATGTTGTGAATGAGGAAGGGGTCAACAGTGTCAAATATTGCATATTAAAAGTAAAAAAAGATACACTATGTGGCATTAAGGAGGTTACTGGTGACATGTACAAAAACAATTTCAATTCCACATTAGGAACTGGAATCCACATTACTTGGAGCTCAAGATTGGAGCTGATGTAGTGGAAGCAGGCAATTGAGAAGACTCATTTAGTGGTGAAAGAAGAGATGTAAGTGAAAGGAAGAAGAACTTGTAGGATGAAAGTTCCCAGTGCAGAGAATGGAATCGGCACTAACTTAAGTGCCAGTTGGAGAGTAAGAATCTGCAAGACAAAATGAAATTTGTGACTGTAGCTTTCTGAGCAAACTCATGGAGTTAAATAGATGATATAGTCTCAATATATTAGTATACCTGGAAATTTGCAGTCTCTCTTGCCCATGGATATATTAAGTGCCATCATCAGTATCAGTAGAATATGAATAATAGCAATATTTGGTTTTATATGCAGAGGAAATTTTCATTTATTCAGATTCAAAAGGGAAAACAAACATTTAAAAGCAATTATTGGAAACTTATTCCATAACTACTGCTCACTTCACATGACGATGAGTAAATGTACGTGTCAACTTTTCTTTTTCATTATTATTAGTAAATGAGCTGCTTCATTTGTGAGTCAGTTGTGTTCAGTGTGTTCAGATTGGAGGAGAATATTCTTTACAGAGCATGCTTATGGCAGAACAGACATACCTTGTCCCCTTAAGTGTAGATAGCCAAAAAGTTTTGCCTAAAAGCTTTTATAAAGGAAACTTGGTAAGAGAGAGCTTAAATGGAGGGAAGAAGACCTGAAACAAGGGCCAAGCTAGATAAAGATTATGTGGGAAAAACAGGAGACTATTTTAATTTTGAAAATGCTGTTTGTTTTAGCAAAATGATAGCTTCAGTAGAAAGAGACAAATATCTTTACAAGTTGATCCAGAGTTAGTTAGGCTATATAATAGTAACAACAGTAACAGTACAGATCAACTTTATCAAAGATTGAACCATGATCAGAAATATGTAGTTAAATAGCTCTCCAAAAATAAGTATTAATGACCCACTTTTAAGTTCACACTTCATTATTAGCATTTCCTTCATTACTTTCTTGAGTCTAGACAATCAACAAAACAATAAATTAAGCCCTGATTTATAGCAGTTGATGATTTCTGAGATATATATGTTTACACTGAAAATTTAACACTCAGATCTAATGAGCTTGTTTATGCTGGCTTCAGCACATCCCTACATAATTCATGTAATAGAGGATGAAATAAGGGAAATAGCAATAGTAAAGTAAGAGTGTGGCAAAAAAAAAAGTTGATGGCTCTTGTGAAAGCCTGAAAAGGAACCTAAAACACTGACAAAGGAGGCTTTGATAATAACTCTGATTGGTTTAGTACCCAACTCAATTCCTACTAATGTAAGAAATAGATAGGGTGGCATGAGGTTATGGACATTTGCCAAAGGGTTAGAAGAACAATTGGAGCTCTTTTATATTTTAGTATGGTATGAAGGCTAAATATGTAAGAACAAAATTTAAAAAACAATATTTCATTTTGTGAGAAATATTTCAGTGCAGATGATACTGACCACTAAAATAGCCAAGCCAGAAGGGCTAATGAAATAGGATAAAGACATGAATCCTGTCATTATGTACCAATATTACATCAGAACAAAATTGGGAACAGATCTCATCAGGTATAAGCAAAGAAGATATTATGCTTTTCTTTCTTGACACTCTTAGCTCCAAAAGACAAAAGGGAAGCATACAAAATGTCTTAATCTGTAAATCTAAATTATATAGAAAAAGAGAAGATATTGAGAAGCTCTTCAAATCAAAAGAAGAAAAAAGTTGGAAACTATGAGGTCATTGAAAAAAAACTTTCACTTAATGTAATCTCTAGAAATCACACACAATCACAAAATGGATGACAAACATAGTTCTAATTTCTCAAATTATTTGGAAAAGGAGATAGACGTAGCTTAGAGTAGAATTCTAAAGATCTCTTTTATGAATTTGCCTTAATCTAAATAGTAAATCATTATATAAAAACAGATTATTTTGAAAAAAACATTCTCAGTATTTGACGGGAAGTGAGTAATTTGTTATCATTTCAGCTAATATTAATCCATTTGCATTAATGTTTTATAACATTTATATAGCCTTTGTTGGTTATAATTATTTTTTGATTTATTTCTGTAACTGTGGCTTATGCATGTACCAGAAAAAATAAAATGACAAATCTAGTAAAAAGGTAAAACTACTTGATTTTCACATGTACAAGAGATAAACCATACACTATACAACTCTAACACCATAATTTTCTTAGTTCAGATTTGATTTGGAGCACTTATATAGTACTTATAAGTAAGGTACCTGTGTCAAATGAAATATTTATCTCATTTGATCTTCAGAACAACCCTACATCAATGTTATTATTATTATTATTATTTTCCTATTTAACAATTGAGGAAATTGAGACAAATAGAAGCTAAATCACTTGCTCTAATTCAAATAGTTATTAAGTGTTTGAGGCTGAATTTTAGCTCAGGTCTTCCTGAATTCAGACCTAGCTCTCTATATACAGTATCACTTAGCTGCTTCAATGAACAGTTGGAAAATGAACAGCAAGGCACTGCAACAAAGACACAGTGACACTTTATCTTCAGATAGACTTGGCCTCCATCTCTGCCTCACAAAAACGCATCTGATCTGCAGATCATAAGGATATGGGGGTCACAAGTAGTCACCAATCTGAGATGCCTATACTCTATGTGACTGGGACTTTTTACGACTTTAGATGATGAAGTTACATAAGAGAAGTAAAGAACAACTAGTTTCTTGGAACAAATGTGTCTATTTTTGAGGAAAAGTTCCAATCCTGGTGCAGGAAAGACAGGTGAAAGGCCTGTTGAAAAAGAAGGGAAAGCTATGTTGTGGTCTATCTCAAAATGAAAATTTTTCTCTATTTGAAACAAACCACTAATATATCATCAATACTGCTTGTTAAGAGCAACTAGGATAAAAAACATGATATTTTTCAATGAGACAATTTAAGTCCACATGCTATCAGATTTTGTCTAAGGCCCTACCAACTGTGGGTGTCCCTTAAGCCTGAGTTCATGCAAAGGCCTTTTTCTCTTTTCTCTCTATTCTCTCCTACTTAGTAGACTCATTAGCTCCCAAGGATTGAAATATCATTTTATACTGATGATTTCCAGATCTATTTATTGAACCCCAGGTTTTCTTCTGGCTGCCACTACTATATCACCAGACATATATTTGATATTTTAAATTGTATGTCTTGTAGACATCTTAAAGTCAAGTCCAAAAGAGAACTCATTATATTTTCCCCCAAACTCATTTCTCTTCCTAACTTTCATATTACCATTGAGGACAATACCATCTTTTCAGTTATGAATGTTGATATGATCCTTAATTCCTCCTCTTATGATTTATTTCTATATAACAACTCTCACACGTTTCTCTATTTCTCCACTCACAAAACCACCACCCTAGTTTGAGCCCTTACCGTTTTTTGTCTGGACCAAAATAATATTTTAATTGGACTCTTACTCAAACCTCTCCCCATTCCAAATTATCTTTCACAAATTAGCCAAAATGAACTTTCTTAATTTTTAGTTTAACCATGTGATCTTACTCACAACCCACCAATAAATTCTAATGGCTTCCAGTTAACTCTAGGAAAAATATAAACTTTGTTGCTTTGACATTTGGTTGGTAGATAAATGAATAGATAGGTAGATAAATAAATAGGTATATAAAAATAGGTAGATAAATAAGAGCTTTTGTAAAGTACTAACTATTTTTCAGGCACTATGTTCAGTGTTGAGAATACAAATGAAAGCAAATAATACAAGTCCTTAGAAGCTTGTATAAAATGGAAAATGGCAAAATATGTTGATGCTCTGCCCATTTCCATTTTTTCTAATTCTCTGGCTGAATACCATTGTTCTACAATATATAGACTACTACTTGAATCAGAACATGTTTCCATTTCCCTGTACTACCTATTTCTCTGCATGAGGGTCAAGGGGTAGATTGACTTCTGTTGCTTGTTGATACAGAATGGTGGGTAAAAGGAAAGTGAAAAGTGAGCCAGCAGAGATTACAGCAGAAACATGGGAATTAATTTGCATCCTTGTGTACAAATTGGTGGTTTTAGTTGTGGTGTCCTACTAGAATGTAGGGGCCAGCAGGAGTGGGTGGTTATGTGAATTCAGTAGGGCTTGCTGAGGAAGTGTGTTCAGAATTAGCCTTCTCTGCTGTTAGTCTTTGAGAAAACTTATCATAATAAATTCAATTGTTTCTGTTGTGAATGTCAGAAATTCCACTATCATTATTATTGCTTTCTTGAATCATTCATGAATATTCTGCTGTGGCTCCATGTTTTCTACAGGGCTCTACATGGGAAGATACAGATTAAAAAAAGTAACATTTGTAATATAGCATCTGTTGCTACTTTCCCAACTGTAATTTGCCTTGGCATATTGGGTGCTCAGAGCTCAACTTTGTCACTCAGTAACCTATCAATCCTATTCCTGAGGAACTGTGAGTATTAATTTTTTAATGAGTTCTATAGTTTCTCTATCATGCAAATTTAACAATTAATACTTCCCTCAACACAAATTAACCAGTTAATATCAATTCATTTTTACATAAAGATATGACTATGATTACACATGCAAGTGTCAGAATTGGTTTTGGCATGAAGAACTAAGAGAAATTTTAATCTATGCTTTTGGAAGTATATTATGAATCATGAGTACTTAAAATAAAAATTTCTGAAATATAAAAAAGACTAATCCTATCATTCTCAGGCTATTATAGAAAGTTCTACATCTTCTTCCAAAAAAAAGGAAGAAAATTGATTAATAATCTTCATAAGAATGAGAAGAACTAAAGAGGGATGGTGGTAATATTTCACTGTTTAGCTGTTCTGATAAGCAAGGTTGTCAAGGCTGTTACTTTTCCTGGCTTCAACCTTATCATGGCTTGGCTTACTTCTTCTGAGAAATTCCCTTGAGTGTAATTTTCTAAGCATTCCCTTACTCCTTATAAAAGGGTAGTTTTCCTTTCAAATCATGGTATAGGACAGCTCTCATCTCTCAGCAACAATCAGCTATTCACAGATTCTCCCAATTAAAGTGCTGACTCATTGCCTAGAGAAAAAGATGACACTATCTATGTCTCTAATATCTGTTTTGAGAAGTTGTAAAATGAATCAATATTTCTTTTTCAATATTAATAAGTTTTCCAGACAGAAAAAATACATTGGCAATATATTCCACAGCTTATCAATCTATTCTTATATCCTTTCATGCACTCCCTTATTGTTTGTGCTGTATTAGAACAATGATCTATGTAGTTAACTATGAAATGGAACCATATTTGTCATAATCACAGTCTTAAAGTGCAAGTAAGAAGAAAAGCAAATAAACTTTTAAGAAATATCTATAACTTTCAGGAAATAGGGACAATCTCTCTCATAAGAGCAAAAAAATGGGGTAGTTAGAGGTATAATTTTTTAAAGAATATAGTCTACATATTCAGGAGGGAGGATGGTTCAGTGACAGTCAATTCTAACATCCCTCATCTTTGATCTGTCCAAACACTGCTCTTCCTGTAATCTGGCAGTGAGGATGTTATAGAGTGTATGGGATGTACCTCTGCTCCATAACTCCTTGATCAATAACCCAAAGTATAAAGCAGGAAGGAAACACAGCCTTTCCAAAAGTACTTAGTAGTATGTTGGAGGAGATTCCACTCAACATCCAAGAAAACCAGTTAAGTGCTTATACTTAGATGGTTTATATTTTTATATGATTTTTGTGCTGGTTACATGAAGTCCCAGCACATTTCTTTACCTTTTTGACAAGATCCATATCCTCTTTTAAAAGCCGTTATTACCATCTACACAGGAAAAAATAAGAGGTAGAAGAGGAAGAAGCAGCATAATATATTGAAAAAAAACACTGATTTTGCATGAGAAGAAATTAACTTAAACTCCATTTCTGCCACTTATACACTGATCTTGGAAAATACACATAATTTCTTTGGATCTCTTAATTTATAAAAATGAAATGTGTTTCCCTAGACAACCTCTCATCTCTCTTCCAGTTCTAAATAAATAACCCTATGATTCTACTAATGCCTATTATCCAGATTATATTGGTCAAACATTGCAAATGAACAATATGAAATTGCAAGATTATTTTGATGACTCCAAATTTTTTCTTGAAAACAAGGTCAATCTCTTTAATTACTAACATTTTACCAGTGATATTGTGTGGCTATATGTCATTAAAAACTCTAGTCTCTGGGGATTTAAGTTAAATATCATTCTTTTTTTTTATTTTATTTATTTTTTTATTTTTTAATAACTTTTTATTGATAGAACCCATGCCAGGGTAATTTTTTACAGCATTATCCCCTGCATTCACTTCTGTTCCGATTTTTCCCCTCCCTCTCTCTACCCCCTCCCCCAGATGGCAAGCGGTCCTTTACATGTTGAATAGGTTACAGTATATCCGAGATACCATATATGTGTGCAGAACCGAACAGTTTTCTTGTTGCACAGGGAGAATTGAATTCACATGGTATAAATAACCCAGGAAGAAAAATAAAAATGCAAGCAGTTTATATTCATTTCCCAGTGTTCTTTCTTTGGGTGTAGCTGCTTCTGTCCATCTTTGATCAATTGAAACTGAATTAGCTTTCTTTATCGAAGAGATCCACTTCCATCAGAATACATCCTCAAACAGTATCATTGTTGAGGTATATAATGATCTCCTGGTTCTGCTCATTTCACTTAGCATCAGTTCATGTAAGTCTCACCAGTCCTCTCTGTATTCATCCTGCTGGTCATTCTTTACAGAACAATAATATTCCATAACATTCATATACCACAATTTGCTCAACCATTCTCCAATTGATGGGCATCCATTCATTTTCCAGCTTCTAGCCACTACAAACAGGGCTGCCACAAACATTTTGGCACATACAGGTCCCTTTCTCTTCTTTAGTATCTCTTTGGGGTAAAAGCCTAGTAGAAACATTGCTGGATCAAAGGGTATGCACAGTTTGATAACTTTTTGAGCATAGTTCCAAATTGCTCTCCAGAATGGCTGGATGTGTTCAAAATTCTACCAATAATGTAACAGTGTCCCTGTTTTCCCACATCCCCTCCAACATTCCACATAATCTTTCCCTGTCACTCTAGCCAATCTGAAGGTGTGTAGTGGTATCTCAGAGTTGTCTTAATTTGCATTTCTCTGATTAATAATGATTTGGAGCATATTTTCATATGTCTATAAATAGTTTCAATTTCTTCGTCTGAGAATTGTCTGTCATATCCTTTGACCATTTATCAATTGGAAAATGGTTTGGTTTCTTATAAATTAGAGTCAATTCTCTATATATTTTGGAAATGAGGTCTTTATCAGAACCTTTGACTGTAAAAATGTTTTCCCAGTTTATTGTTTCCCTTCTAATCTTGTCTGCATTTGTTTTGTTTGTACAAAAACTTTTCAATTTGATATAATCAAAATTTTCTATTTTGTGGTCAATAGTGATTTCTAGTTCTTCTTTGGTCATAAATTCCTCCCTCTTCCACACATCTGAGAGGTAAACTATCCTATGCTCTTCCAATTTATTTATAATCTCATTCTTTATGCCTAGGTCATGAACCCATTTTGACCTTATCTTGGTGTACGGTGTTAAGTGTGGGTCAATGCCTAGTTTCTGCCATACTGATTTCCAATTTTCCCAGCAATTTTTGTCAAATAATGCATTCTTATCCCAGAAATTGGGGTCTTTGGGTTTGTCAAACACTTGATTATTAAAGTTATTGGCTGTTTTGTCCTTTGAACCTAACCTATTCCATTGATCAACTAGTCTATTTCTTAGCCAGTACCAGATGGTTTTAGTAACTGCTGCTTTATAAAATAATTTTAGATCTGGTACAGCGAGGGCACCTTCATTTGATTTTTTTTTTCATTAGTTCTCTTGAAATTCTTGACCTTTTGTTTTTCCATATGAACTTTGTTGTTATTTTTTATAGTTCATCAAAGTAGTTTTTTTGGGAGTCTGGTATAGCACTAAATAAATAGATTAATTTAGGTAGTATTGTCATCTTTATTATATTTGCTCACCCAATCCAAGAGCATTTAATATTTTTCTAGTTGGTTAGATCAGACTTAATTTGTGTGGAAAGTGTTTTGTAATTTTGCTCATAAAGTGTCTGATTTTCCCCTGGCAGATAGATTCCTAAATATTTTATACAATCAGTAGTTACTTAAGTTAAATATCATTCAAAGAGAAATGAATATGGTGGGTTTAAGCACACTCCATCACATTACAGACCAGCAATTATAAAACCATAAAAATAAAGTATGATATCAAAGAACTGTGTGATCCCCAAAAGAAGATAAACTGATGATATTTCTCCAATGAATACTCTGTATGTTCTTTGTAATGTTCTGACTGGAGGGCCTTCAGATCAGCCTTGGTCTCAGCAGAATAATCACCACAAGAATAGTCAGGAATAAAGTCCAAAGTCTTTATTGTCTCCTTCAGTCTCCTAGTCTATGTCAGCAATCTCAGCCAGTCAGGCAGACAGCAGTCTATACATCTCAATGTAATGCCCTTCTTTCTAGAGCCCTCAAATTGGGCTGACAAAATGTATCATTGCTTTCTTGAGCCCCCAAACCAGGGTGGATTAAAATATAGTGTCAAGACTAGCCACCAAGAGACTTCTATTCTGTGGCTGATTTTGTCCCCAGTTTATATACTTTATTACAATTAAATTAATTCATCATAATGAAGCTAATCATTATATCATTAGGGAACCATTATTTGTTGTAAGATTAAACCAATCATACTGAACTAGAGAATCATCATGCTAAACTAGATAACCTTTGTCTTATCAATTCCACTGAGTTAACACCTTGTTGTAAGAATCCTTGCCTCAAGTATATTTCTCCAGAGTTCTGGCCCATTACAGTTCTTCTAGTAGCCTAGAAATATAAAGAAAAATAAGTCCCCTACATGTTGGATGGACTCCTTTGGGAAGTTATGGGAGGAAATAAATAAAAACCACACACAGGAAAAGCAGGTAAAAATCACATAAGAAAAGGAAGGAGATATCATGGAATCATTGGATTATCAATCTAGAGCTCACATGAAACACAGAGCTCATCTAATACAACACATTCATTTTTACAGAAGACACAGAGACCCAGGTAGATAAAATCATTTTTTCATCATCACCCAGTCCATCAGTGAAATTATTGATCTATTTACATTTTACATTAATTGAGCTTCCCCAGTGTTCTGCACCTAGTGCATTGCACAAGGGAGGCATTTAATGTTTATTTGAGTGGAATGATGTATGAAATTGAAGCTTCTTTAATGATTTTATTATTCCAATAATCCCTATTTCACATTATTTTTCATGACCTTTTTTCTTAGGTCACAGAAACAAGGGGGGAGAACTATTACACCTATCCCTACATCAATGAACTTATTTTGTTAAGGGATTCATTCTTTTGAGATGCACTAGAAAGGGCAAAGAAATCCAAATGAAACTGATAGGATTTCTATTTGGGCAGAGAAAGAAGAAGCAAGCAATAACGTTGCTATTATGATAGAGTAAAAAAAAATGGATTTGCATGCACTATTTTTTCTTCCTGTCAAAATGCATGTAATTTTTTTCTTTCATGGGAATGAGGAGGGTTTTTTTTCTTTGTGTACTGCATGTGGGTATAATGAGTAAATGTTAACTTTGTGCCTTGTTTGGGTCCATTAAAAGTTATACACCATAGTGATGTATAAACAAGAGGTGACCAACTAGCCATGGCCAAGGGAGGTTTGAAGAAACACAGAGAAATGGTATATTATGTGCCAAAATATAATTTGGGGGTTTTAATTTCCACATTACACTTTTAAGGAATTTAATGCCTCCTTAAGAAATGATCATCTCAATCACAGATAAATGTATTGGTTATTTTATTGAACTGTTTTCCTCCCTCTGGGAGGGATAGAGAGATGAATACACTGAAATACATTGAAAGTGATGAAAAAATGAAAATGTAAATAAATTTTCCTTAAGAAAAAGAAACATTAAGGGATATATTTGTTGAAAAAAATAATTATATTTTTTTAAAAAGGAGAAATGACTCAGTTCATTGTGACTGTTAAGTATATTTAAAGATTGGTGGCTCAGGGTTAGCCCTTTGCAACAAAGTACTCTGATATTTTTCAAAGAGCAAAAGCACTTTTCATTTGCCTGCCCCAGTGTAGCTCCTTGAAGTGAGAGCAAAGTGTGGTAAGTCAGTCCTGGAAGAACTGGCAAGCCCCAGAGGACACCACGCCCCTAAGTACATGTTGTTTGTTGAAGAGCAAGTTTGGTTACTAGAAATATGAGGTAAGGAGGTAGAGGTATACAGTCTAGGATAGAGAAGGAAATTTTTTTTCAGAACAATTTAAAAAAAGAAACATAAAGAAAACAAATGTTTGTGTCATCTCTGATGTCTGCCTTAGTAATGTATTTGGTATAAACTGACTGACTATAGTGCTCCTAAAGAGACTTTAAGGTTGATAGAATTTTAAATTCAAAATACACCTTCCTGGTAGGAATTAACATGTCTTTGAAAACTAGTTATAGACACATTTTGAATCCCTCTTTCTCCTTACTAGGCTACTAGAACATTCTATTGGTTGTTAAATTGTTTTCCTGTGAAACTATTGGGGGCACAGTAGGTACCTCTGTGATGTTTATGAGACTTAACAAATTTATTTATCCAGAAGTTATTTTTAGGTAAAAATTCCATCTTGTCACAGTCATGAGGCACTCTAAATTTTAAATTTAAGATTAATCATTGTAAATGCTGTTAAACTTGCTCTGTATTTATTTTGAAAGTAGCATATGATCCTCCCTCACTCTCCACATTCTTCTCAGAATGAATGGCAAATAGTTATAAGCTGAAAGCTGAAAATATAGAGATCCAGTTGGCTAATCAAAATAAATCAATGGATCCTTGCTCAAGTCTCAGCATGTAACTGGCATAAATTTCAGTACAATTGACTGACATTTATTTAAACCTCCCTTCTTCCTTTTCTCCAGCTCTTGCTGTGGAGCAATTTCTCCCCCTTGCTGGTTCTCCTCTCTTGACAATCTGTGCCAAGATCCCCTGATTATGCCTTAGATTTAGGGCATCTCAGTTTCAAAGCTATGCATACCTTCACTACCAAAGCTATACATACCACCCCTCCCCTTTTTTTAAACCAACACCACTTTCCAGATGGATCTGCTCTCTCAGGACCTTTCTCAAAAAAAGTTGTTCCCTATCTACTCTATTTTTGAATTACTTTCCCCTTTAACTCCAATACCTGGAGTTTACTTATTTGAAATAATTGCGTTCTTGTTCTCTTTGTCTTCTAATACTGTTTCATCTAATAATCCTGAAGTTCAGAAGACCATTAAGTTCTTCTTCAAAGAGGGGGCACCTTTTTTTGTCACAGCAAAACATTTAATTCAAATAAATAATCACTTAAGTACCAAATGTACCAAATACTGGTACATGTGCCAGTCACTATTCTAGGCATTAAGAATATAAAGATTTGAAAACCAACAGAATTCCTTCTGTTAAAGAACTTATAAATCTAAGAAGGAAGAATAAGACAATTACACAAATATGTATGGTGTTAAATAGGCTTTGATAAGGGCAAAAGAAAGGTCCAGAAAAGTGTAATAAGAAGTGTTAGAAAAGAAAAATACATTTTAGCTGAGGAAACTGAGGAAGGTTTCATAAAATGGCACCTAATCACTGAAATCTAAGAAAGATTTAAATAGCTAGAGATATGGAAAAAAATGTGTTTCAGGACCCGGAATGGTAAAACTATGGATCAGCAGTGGCAGAAGAAAGGACATAAAGAATTAAAGACTAATCAGTAGTAAACTAATTTACTTCCTATGATGGGAAAATCAATTTGTCAGCTATATGTCAGATGTACCAGAGTCAAGAGAAATTTGAGACAGGAAGTCCACTTAGGCCTTTGCAATAATTCATCTAACAAAAGATTAGAGTTTGAGCTACAGTGATGGCTTTATCTGTGGTAAATAAAGTAGCATTTTGAAGAATAGGTGAAGAGAGAAATGCCATGCTTATTAAATAATGCTTCTTATATATGGAATGTGTAAAGGACTGAAACTCTTGAGTCATTGCACTGATGTCAGTTCAAGCACTTAGGGCTAATTACTGGTTGGACAATATTCTATGGGCATATGCTTGGAAAATGGTCCTTCTTATTATCTTGTGATGGCTGTATACAGAGGTTGGTGTATGATTGTAGGAGGATTGTAGGAGGGACTAGAGGATAGAGTAAGACAAGCCAGAGTCACTTTAGCGGTAGACAAGGAAGAGGACGATTGCGGAGATTCTGCTTCCATCCTGTTCACTTCTATCCCTAAAGACCAAGAATAAAGACTAAGGACTTTTGTTTATCCTAACTTCAGCTGATTCTGGGGTGTCCTGGGTGCTAGCATGGTTGTCACAGCAATGAGTGGAAGTAAGTATTTGAAGATGATCCTGAATTAATAAAGTTAGCCTTGAAATAGAAAAGTTCAAAAAAGACAGTGTAATGAAGTCTGTGGGGCAAATCACAATCTATTTCTATGTAATAATTCCATTTAATGTAAAATTAAAATATGGAGGTAGAGTTCTTTGAAAAGTTCATTGCCTGTTTTTTTTTTTTATTATTATTATTTTCTGTTTCTGTTTTTTTTTTTTTTTTTTTTTTTTTTTTTTTTTTTTTTTTTTTTTTTTTTTAGGGATACTTTCAAAAATCATGAGTGATATGAGGGACAGGAAACAGATAAACAAATTTCCCCCAATTTTAAGCAAACATCTACCACAATAGGATTTGAGTCTGGGTTAGGGTTTATAACTGCTTTGAGGGAATGATGGCAGAAACAAAAGATAAAAACTTTTTGTTAATTGACCAATGGGAGGAAAGTGATAAGAATATAGTAGTGTTGTTCTGAAATGAATGATGGATAAAAATGGTTATTAAAGACAAATGTCATGATTTATTATGGGGAATAGGATGAAACCTATCACTCCCTTTCTTTATCATAAATCTCTTGAAATCATGCTATGACCTTCTTGTTGATTGACATTCCCATGTGACAAACCACTAGAGAATTAAGTCACTGTGCATGAGGCAGATAAATTTGGGAGTTTGAGGAGGATAAGTTGGTGTGGGAAGAGAATGGAGATGAGGAAATCAAATAGTTTTGATCTTAATGGAGGCTTGAACTAAGTTGGAAGTAATATAAATGGATAGAAAAGCATAAGTATTGCAAAGTTAGAAACAATAAATCTTGAGAACCAAATTGCTTTAAGGAATAAGAGAAAAGGAGGAGTCTAAGATGCTGATGCCTTGAATTATCAATAAAAAGGGAAAATCAAGAAAGGGAACAAGTTATTTGTTAAAACAAGACAATTTCAATTTTGGATAGGCTGGCCAGTGAGGTTGAGATGCTAGCAGGTTAGAGGCACATGAGGACAGCTAGTAGTTGAAAATATAAGATGAGTTCAAGGCAATGATGGTATATGTATATATGTATAAAAAGTCATTTGTATAAAAAGTTAATTGAATAGATGATAATGGTTGGGATCACCAAGGAAGAGCATGGAGAGAGAGGAAAGAGAAATGAGAACAAATCATTTGAGTCACCTAAAATTAGGGGTAAGAAGGAAGAAGTTAAAACAATTAAAAAGTAAAAGGGTGGTCACATTAAAAAAAAAGAATCATGGTCATAGCATCAAAGGAATCAAGAGGTAGGGGAGAACATCTAAAAGCATTAAGCCTTTAACCCGAATCAAAGAAGAGAACTGAGAAAAAGACATTGGATTTGGTAATTGAATGGTCAGTGCTCACAGAGAGAGCAATTTCAAAATCATGGTGAAGAAAAAAGCAATGGTAGGGACTAAAGTTGAATTACAAGGTGCTGAAAAGTGAGATAATTGTCTTTGGTGGTGATTGATATATTTATGAAAATGTGTCTAAGAAGATTCATATATAAACAACAGTCTTTCTATATTTAGCACATGTAACATTATATCATCTATATCTATATCTATATATTCATTCATTCATATATTTGTTCGTTTGTTCATTTATTTATATATTCATCACTAAAATCCAGTGACCTACAGAACTGGTTCTGGTGCACATGTTCATGCTAATTTCCTTTTTTATTTTTATATATTTTGTTGTTCCTATTTAAATATCTTACTCATCCCTTTCTTCTTTCTGATTGAATCTGTTCTTTTCTCCATTTGTTTACTAGCTACAGATAGCTAATCATGTTCTTTAGGAGATATACCATTTCATCTTGCCTATCAAAATCATTTAATGTAGTGAGAAAGTTACTTCTGCATTCAAGTTATTAATAAAGAAGTTGTATCATTCACTGCCAAACGGCTCTAGAATCATCTCTATCGAAAATAAGAACATTAAATAGTCCCATTTTAGAAAAAGAAATTGAATAAGCCATCAAGAAATTGAATAGCTCAAGCCATTCTGCAATTGATAAATGGTCACAGGATATGAACAGACAATTTTTGGATGGAGAAATTGAAACCATTTCTAGTCATATGAAAAAGTGCTCTCAATTACCATTGATCATAGAAATGCAAATTAAGACAACCCTGAGATACCACTACACTTCTCAAATTGGCTAAGATGACAGGAAAAAATAATGATTAATGTTGGAGGGGACGTGGGAAAACTGGGATACTAATACATTGTTGGTGGAACTGTGAACAGATCCAACCATTCTGGAGAACAATTTGGAACTATGCCCAAAGAGTTATCAAATTGTACATACCCTTTGACCCAGAAGTGTCTACGAGTCTTATATCCTAAAGAGATTTTAAAGGATGGAAAGGGACCCACGTGCAAAAATGTTTGTGACAGCTCTTTTTGTAGTGGCAAGAAACTGGAAATTGAATGGATGCCCATTAATTGGAAAATGGCTGAATAAGTTATAGTTTATGAATGTTATGGAATATTATTATTGTTCTGTAAGAAATGATGAGCAGGATGATTTCAGAAAGGCCTGGAGAGTCTTACATGAACTGATGCTAAGTGAAATGAGCAGAACCAGGATATCGTTAAAGATGGAAACAACAAGATTATATGATGATCAATTCTGATGGACTTGGTTTTTTTCAGCAATGAAAGGATTCAGGTCAGTTCCAATGATTTGGTGATGAAGATAACTATTTACACCCAGAGAGATCACTGTGGGAACTGAGTATGTATCACAACATAGCATTTTCATTTTTGTTGTTGTTGTTTGCTTGCATTTTATTGTGTTTCTTATATTTTTTTCTACTTTGATTTAGTTTTTCTGGTGTGGCAAGATAATTATATAAATATGTATGCATATATTAGATTTAACATATATTTCTACTATGTTTAACATATATTGGATTGTAACATCTGTGCTAGCTTTCTTGAGAATCTTTGGATGGGCCTTGGTCTTAGCAGGAGAGTCATGACAAGGATGGTCAGGAATAGAGTCTGGAGTCTGGAGTCTGAGATTAAGCTCAAGCATACATTCACTCTCACATTCTCATTGTCATCTCCATTCCTCTCAGTCCTTAAATACCTTAGTACAATTACATCACCACAACACACTGATCATGTGCAACTATAGAACCATTACATTACCATATCACACTAAGTACAAGTATATGTGAACTAGAGAACCATAATCTCATCAATCACATTGAGTAAACACCCTGCTGTAAGTATCTTTGCTTCAAATATACTTTTCTCAGAGTTCTCCAATATCTATGGTTCTCTACATTTTCTGCTTTCTTTTGTTTTAGAACACAGGTGGTCACACCCTCTCTGACTTCTCAGGAAGGGAGGTGAGAACACCAAAGGGAAATGGGGAATCAAGATATTTTAGCAGGTTTCTTCTGGGCTGAAGGATCTTACTTGAAACAGGTATACATAAATTTATCAGCATGGGAGATATCACACAAGCACATAGAAATATAACATAGGCTAGTAGTGATGTAACAAATAATACAAATCAACATAAGGAATTATACATGTCCATAAGTCATGGAAGGAGGGGCTATAAATAACAATCACACATACAAGTTCTTCCGCAGCCAAGAGATAGTCCAAAACCAATCTATCGTCCATTATTTCATATGTCAGGGAATCCAATGATTCCTGCAAATTTTGAAGTCCTGAAACAACAGTCTCATCAACAATTTTTGATGTTCATGATTCAATTGTCTTACACATTGGGTTAACACCATGCTTTTTCAGTGGCACATGTAGTCAGAGATGGAACCACCAGATGTTGGGTCTTTTCTTTGTTTCAAGGATCTTCTCTTTTTGTGCTTCTCTGATGGACAAGGCAAATACAGCTCATAGGCAGCCATCTGATTCTTTTTCCATATATACGGATACAAGCAAACCCTCTCCCCTAAGCAGTTAACCTATCTGGTCCATTCCATTCACCACTTTCTGGATTTCTCCAAATCACCTGGTGATTATCTAAAGATGTAATGCACTGCTTGCACTGGACACTGCCCTTTCAGTGGGTTATAAAACTTGTTTCCCAGAGCCAATGCATCTTTATCAAAAATCAAAAAATTAATAGTATAAAGAGCTAAATTTAAAAGTTATCTAGGGTTACCTGTGGCTCCCCCTTTCTTTTGTTTTTGGAGGAGCGTCTTAATGTCTCTGTTTCTCCTCTCTACTATTGCCTGTCCTTGAGGACTAAAAGATATACCAGTGATGTGTAAAATCTTATACTGTGCACAAAAGTGTGCAAAATGTTTAGAAGTATATGTAGGTCCATTATCTGTTTTTATTGCTTGTGGCACATCCATAATTGTAAAAGCTTGTATAAGGAATTCAGTGACTACTTGGGTTGTCTCTTTTGCTGCTGGTATTGCAAAAGTAAATCCTGAAGAGGTGTCTACTGCAACATGGATAAAAGACAAAGATTTATAATGTGTCACATTCATTTCCCAAATTTTATTTGGTCTCAAACCACAAAGGTTTTTCCCTGGAGGGAGCATAGGAGCATAGAAAGGAAGACAAGCTGTACAGACTTTTACAATGCTCCTAGCTTCTTCTTTTGTTATACCAAATTGCAAACTTAAAGCTCCTGCAGCCTGATGATATTTAGAAGGAGATTCTTGGCTGCCTGAAATAAAGGAGTATTGGCTAACATGATTAGAAGGTGATCTGCCTTTGAATTTTCATAAAAAAAGAGGATCTGGAAGTCCACTAAGAGAGTGGACAGGCAAGATATAAATCTTACTTGGATGCTTCTCTTGAAATTCCTTAAAGAACTGATATATATTAGAGGCTACAAATTTTATTTGAGCTGTGGCAACTCTTTATACCACACCTACTGAATAGGCCGAATCAGATATTATATTTACATCTTTTGAATAATAAGTAAGAGCTAGCATGATTGCATACAATTCAGTGGACTGAAAAGGACTTCTGACTACTCTCTATAGTTAAGTCATTAGAGTATATAGCACAAATGTTGTGTTTGGATACATCTGTAAAGATAGTTGGTCCTTTAAGAGGAAACTTAGAAACCTTTTCTTCAAAATTTCATTGCCAGGATATCTTTAATGGAGACCCATGTATAAAATTTGGAGCTGTGGGCCAATAAAATTTGCCACTCTAGGATGGTTTTACAGCATACATTAATTTGTGTGTTGGTATAAAAGGCACATATCTTGTCAAGTCTTATCCCAGATAATAATACTACTCCCTTAATGGCCTTTAATACAATTCCAGCCACAAGCATTGGGTAAGGCTTTATTCTGGTTGTGTTGGGAGTTTCACCCACTCTATCACACTGTGTCCTTGATGAAGGACTGCTGTGGGTGCCTCTTTTGTAGCAAAAACTGATATTTCCAAGGGTTTTTGAATAACTCAACCCCATTGGATAAAGCCAGTTCAACTTCTCTTAAAGCCTCTTGAGCTTCTTTTGTAAACTGGCCTAGTGAGTTGAAAGCACTGTCTCCCCTTAAAATGCCACATAACAGTTGTAATTGATAGGGAGGTAAGCCTAACACTGGACACATCCATTGGATATCTCCTATCGATTTCTGAAAGTCATTTAAGGTGGTTAACTTCTCTGTTCTTAAAGAGTTCTTAAAGAAAGTTTTTGTACTGTAAGCATCTTAAGATATATTTCATATCCTAAATATTGAAAAGGAGCATGTCTGATTTTTTTCTGGAGCTATATGCAATTTGTAGTTTCTTAGTCTTTCTATGGTCTTTTGTAGACGTGCTTCTAACATTTGCTCTTCATGTGCACACTGCAAGATATCATCCATTTAATGTAACAACATAACTTTTGGAAATGCTTTTCTTACTGGAGTAAAAGCAGCCACATACATTTGACATATAGTAGGGCTATTTTTCATTCCCTGTGGCAAAACTGTCCATTCATATCTTTTATAAGGCTCAGCTAAATTAACACTAAGCACCAAAAAGACAAATCTTTTCATATCCTTCTCATTCAAAAGGATAGGATAGAAACAATCCTTAATGTCTATAACCCAAAAAGGCCATTCTCTAGGCAATTGAGTAGGAGATGGAAATTTAGGCTGAAGAGTTCCCAGAATTTCTATCTCTTCATTTACTTTTCTTAAATCAGTCAACCTCCTTCATTTTCCAGATTTCTTTTCTTTCTTTTTTTTTTTTTTTAAACAATTACAGGTGAATTTCAAGGACTTAGAGAAGGTTGTAAGTGTCCTTGGTCAAATTGCTCCTGTATTATATCTAATAAAGGCCTGCATTTTTTCACTTGATAAGGGTCACTGTTCTATCCACACTGGTGTATCTGTTTTCCATTAAATGGGAGTAGGTGAGAGTGCAGGCAGACCTTCAACAGAAAAAAGCCCTGCCTAAAAAGCTGAAGTATTCAATTGTAATCCTAACTTTTGTAAGATGTCTCTTCCCCATAGATTGATGGGGATTTTATTTATTGTAAAAGGAGTAAAAACTCCTGTTTTACCTTCAAATTTCCATCTCAAAGAAGTAGCAGTAGTTTCTTTTTTTTTAATTTTTTTACAACATTATCCCTTGCACTCATTTCTGTTCCGATTTTTCCCCTCCCTCTTTCCACGCCCTCCCCTAGATGGCAAGCAGTCCTATATATGTTAGATATGTTGCAGTATATCCTAGATACAATATATGTTTGCAGAACCCAACATTTCTCTTGTTGCACAGGGAGAATTGGATTCAGAAGGTAAAAATAACCCAGGAAGAAAAACAAAGATGCAGATAGTTCACATTTGTTTCCTAGTGTTCTTTCTTTGGGTGTAGCTGCTTTTGTCCATCATTTATCAATTGAAACTCAGTTAGGTCTCTTTGTCAAAGAAGTCCACTTCCATCAGAATACATCCTCATACAATATCGTTGTCGAAGTATATAATGATCTCCTGGTTCTGCTCATTTCACTTAGCATCAGTTCATGTAAGTCTCACCAAGCCTCTCTGTATTCATCCTGCTGGTCATTTCTTACAGAACAATAATATTCCATAACATTCATATACCACAATTTACCCAGCCATTCTCCAATTGATGGGCATCCATTCAATTTCCAGTTTCTAGCTGAAGTAGCAGTAGTTTCAACTGCTATTGATCCTTGATACCAGACATATAGGTGTCTGCCTTCTTTAGCCAATGACTATGCCAATTGTCACCTCTAGTGATTGTACAATCTGCACCTATGTCTACCAATCCTTTCAACGGTATGCCATTTACATATATAGTGAGCATAGGAAAGTCAGCTGCAACAGCTGCAATCCAGAATATTCCTGGATTTTGTTGCTGGGAGTCAAAATCTGGGTAAATATCATCAAATTGCCTATTAGGAGTGTTTATCAGTAAACCTGATGCTATTACTTCTCCTGGATATGTCACACATTGTCTACCTGTATTAGTGACTGGTATATTAGCTACACATTCCCCAGTTTCCCAAATCAATATACAGGTAAACATAGTTTTTTGTAAGCACTCTTAGGAGTTGAAATGGTCAAGCCTACTGTGTGTGGAGGCAAGGGATCTAGAGGCTGGACAGGAACAGATTTCACCTCTCCAAGGTATATCTCAGTAGTCCCAGCTGCATACAACTCTATTCTCCCCAATTGTAATCCCTTTCTCTCATCAGGTTGCTTTTCAGCTATTGATCATGTTTAAGTACTGAACTTCTAAAGATTCTCTGGGTGTAATATCTGCTGCCATCATCACCCAAGTGTTTTTTGCGTGCGACCCTGGAGCCAAAGCCCACTTTCTGTTTCCCCGAGTCAATCTACATTTTGATGCCCAATGGAAGCCTTTGTTGCATTTTGGACATAGGGTTTTGGGTCTTGTTCTCTCACCCTGTTTTTTTCACTCTATCTTTATGCCAACATTGAGCTTTCAAATGCCCTTCTTTACCACATTGAAAGCATTGACGAGTCTCTCTGGAAATCACTTGTCAAAAGGGACCTTTCTTCCTATGTTCAGATCTTGAAAAGTCTGCATCATAGCCTGAGTATAAAAGGTATTTGTGCCCACTGTAGTCTTATGGTTTTCTCTAAAGGAGCATCCTTTCATAGTCCTAATATAATTCTTCTACAATTTTCATTAGCATTTTCTCTAGCAAATTGTCTTATCATAATTTCTGTTGCTAAATTTTCACCAGTAGTTCATACAAAAGGTAGGCATCTGCAGACATGCTACAAAATTAGCAAAGGGTTCATTTGGACCTTGCACTATGTTTGTGAAGGCTTCCCCTCTATCTTGTCTTCCTGGGAGGGTGCCCCATGCTTTTATAGCCACAGCAGCGATTTACTCATATGCTGCTATAGGGTAATTGATCTGCTCTAAATTATCTGCAGGACCTATACTTGTTAGTTGATCAAAGGTGATTGGTATATTAACTCCACATTGCCTGCTTCTTTGAGCTTTTATTCTACACAGTTCACTATACTCAGAAACCACAACAAATTTTGTCCATGTTCTAAACATGTCTTTGATATAGATCTCCAATCACTAGGCATTAAAATCTCATAAGCCAAATTTTCTAATACTATCTTAATTTAGATGATGCAAACCCATAAAGAGTGCAAGCCTTTTTCAGATCTTTGATAATTTCCAGATTAAAAGGAGTGTATCTTCTTTCTTGCCCTGATGAGTAAAATGCTTCAATCACAGAGTATGTTTCTATTCTCAAAACAGGTGTATCTTGTCCTTCCTCTTTAGGTTTAAATAATGCCTTTTCTAATTGTGTCATAGGGGTTGGACAAAACTGCTGCATAGGTGGTGCTGATGTCACTGCCCTTCCCATTCCTCCTCACTCCACCCACAAATGCGAAATTGAGGGAGCAGGGTCAGGAAATGGGGAATGTCCTAAGGACACTTTCTTGGGAATGTCCAAGAAGAAAGGGGCTGAGTGTCTTTACATCCAGAGCCTCACATCTAAGGGTCCCACATCTAGAGCCCCACATTGGGTGCCAAAATGTAATGTCTGGGCTAGCTTTCTTGAGGATCTCAGTGAAACTGAACTGTGAAAGTGAGAAGCACCACTCTTAAAGCTCATCAGTACTCTACTTAACTCCTTTACCCAATTCTCTATGCATTTCAGCTCCTTTGTCAGTACCATTTCCCTCCTTCTCTTTCTCCTCACACTTCCTTGTCTGGCTGTCCACATTAAAATTTTTCCTTGTTTTAGAACTTGTGGGATTCTTTAAAGTCAATTGTATTATGTTGTATATAAGGAATGTTTCTTCAGGAATTGAAGCAGGACCCTTAGCTTTGTAATATTCAATTAATTGCTCTTCCACTAGTTTCCATGTATCTGGCTCTAATTTTCTTCCTTAGAGAGCCAAGGACACGTGCACTCTAATATATTTAAGAGTCCAATGACCTGCTTCCAAGTTACCAACAAACCTGCTTCTTTATTAAGCTAACTATGCATGCTACACCCCCGCCCCCACCTTGGGGTGGGGAAGGCTCTTTTCTTAGTATTTGCCCCATTTCTTTTTTTTATTATTATTATAGCTTTTAATTACAAGATATATGCATGGGTAATTTTTCAGCATTAACAATTGCCAAACCTTTTGTTCCAATTTTTCCCTTCCTTTCCCCCACCCCCTTCCCCATATGGTAGGTTAACCAATACATGTTAAATATGTTAAAGTATATGTTAAGTACAACATATATATATATACATGTCCATACAATTATTTTGCTGTACAAAAAGAATCGGATTTTGAAATAGCATACAATTAACTGTAAAGGAAATCAAAAATGCAGGCAGACAAAAATAGAGGGATTGGGAATTCTATGTAGTAGTTCATACTCATTTCCCATAGTTCTTTCACTGGTTGTAGCTGGTTCAATTCATTACTGCTCTATTGGAACTAATTGGTTCATCTCATTGTTGAAGATGGCCACGTCCATCAGAATTGATCATCATATAGTATTGTTGTTGAAGTATATGATGATCTCCTGCTTCTGCTCGTTTCACTCAGCATCAGTTCATGTAAGTCTCTTCAGGCCTTTCTGAAATCATCCTGCTTGTAATTTCTTATAGAACAATAATATTCCATAATATTAATATACCACAATTTATTCAGCCATGCTAAATTGATAGGCATCCATTCAGTTTCCAGTTTCTGGCCACTACAAAGAGGGCTGCCATAAACATTCTTGCACATACAAGTCCCTTTCCCTTCTTTAAGATCTCTTTGGGATATAAGCCCAGTAGTAACACTGCTGGAGGAAAGGGTATGCACAGTTTGATAACTTTTTGAGCATAGTTCCTAATCGCTCTCCAGAATGTATTTGCCCCATTTCAACTGAAAAATGAAAGTGACTAGTTTAGCCCTTACCAAAGTTTTCTGCTTATCTAGCTTTGTACTCATGCTATTTATGGGTCACAGGGACTTTTCCACTGAGTTTATTATCTCGTATCAAACTGCTGAGTGTCTTTATATCCAGAGCCTCACGTCTAAGGGTCCCATATCTAGGGCCCCACATTGGATGCCAAAATGTAATGTCTGGGCTAGCTTTCTTGAGGATATGTGGACGGGCCTTGGTCTTAACAGGAGAGTCACTATGGGGATCTTCAGGGATAGAGTCTAGAGTCTGGAGTCTGAGACTGAGCTTGAGCATACACTCATTCTCGCATTCTCATTGTCATCTCCAGTCCCCTCAGTCCTTAAATACCTTAGTACAATTACATCACTATAGCATACTGAGCATGTGCCAACTGTAGAACCATTATATCACCACATCACACTAAGTACTAAGTATATGTGAACTAGAGAACCATTATCTCATCAATCACACTGAATAAACACACTGCTGTATCTTTGCTTCAAGTATACTTTTCTCAAAGTTCCCCAATATCTACGATACTCTACATTGAACTACTTGCCATCTAGGGGAGGGAGTGGTGGGAAGGGAATGGAAATCGGAACACATGGTTTTGCAAGGGCTAATGTTGAAGAATTGTCCATGCATATGCTTTGGGAAAAAAAAAAAGCTTTAATAAAAAAAAAAAAAAGAAGCTGAATATCCCTAAGAAAAAGTCTTCAGGGCCTAATGGATTACAAATGAATTCCATGAAACATTTAAAGAACAATTAATTATAATACTATATACACTATTTAGAAAAATAGGTTAAGAAAGAGTCCTACCAATTCCTTTTATTATATTTATATAGTGCTTATACTTAAAGTAGGAAGGGCCAAAATAGACAAAATTATAGCCCAATTTCTCTAATGAATATTGATGCAAAAATTTTACATAAAATATTAGCAAAGAGATTACAGGAACTTATCACCAAAATGACACACTATTGATGCAGTTCAATATCAGGAAAAGTATCAGCATAATTGACCACATAAATAACTAAGCTAACAGAAATTATCTCAATAAATGCAGAAAAAATATTTCACAAAATACAATATCCATATCAATTAAAAACAACAGAGACCATAGGAATAAATGGAGTTTTCCTGTAAATGATAGGTGGCAAGCATGGGGATAAGGCAGAAATATTCCCCATTGGGAATTATTAGAACAGGGTTGAAACAAGGTTGCCCATTATCGCCACCATTATTCAATATGATACTAGAAATGTTAGCTTTAGCAATAAGAGAATAAAAAGAAATTGAAGGAATTACAATAGATAATGAGGAAACAAAACTATCACTCTTTATAGATGATATGGTGATCTATTTAGAATATCTTAGAGAACGAAGTAAAAAACTACTAGAAAAAATTCTGCACAACAGCAGAATAAAAAATAAACCTATATAAATCATCAGTGTTTCTATGTATTACCGACAAAGCTCAGGAGTAACAGTTAGAAAGAGAAATTCCATTTAAAATAACTATACACAATATAAAATATTTAGGAGACTACTTTTCAAGACAAAGCCAGGAACTATATGAACACAATCATAGAACACTTTTGACACAAATAAAGTTATATCTAAACAACTGGAAAATATCAATTGCTCATGAATAGGCCCAGTTAATAAAATAAAAATGATAATTATATCCCAAATACCTACTTATTCAATGCCAAATCAATCTAACTGCCAAACATTACTTTCTAGAGCTAGAAAAATAATAATAAAATCCATCTGGAAGAACAAGGATATGAAGGAAATTAATGAAAAAAATGTGAAGGAAAGTGGTCTAACTATATCAGAGCTAAAATGATATAAAGTGGCAGTCAAAAAACCATCTGGTACTGGCTAAAAAATATTGTGGTGGATTAGTGGAGTAGATTAGATTATACAACAGTCAATGCTAGTTTTTAATAAAATCAGCCTTCAGTTTCTGGGATAAGAACTCATTGAGAAAAATTATTGGGAAAATTGGAAAATCGTATGGCAGAAACTAGGCTTTGATCAACATCTCATCCACTATACCAAAATAAGATTGAAATGGGTTTATGATTTAAACATGAAGGAGTGATACTATAAAAAATTAGGAGAGAAAAGAATAACCTATCTGTCAGATCTTAAGAGAAGAAAGAATTTATATTATGAAATGCAAAATCTGTAATTTTGATAACATTTAATTTTAAAAATGTTTGCACAAACAAAACCAAATATCCAAGGTTAGAAGATAAACTTATGTTGTTTTTTTGCTTTTTTTTCTTTCTCATCTTTTTCCTTTTTGAACTTATTTTTCTTGTGCATTTATCAAAATGTGGCAATCTATTTAGAAGAATTGCACATGTTTAACCTATACTGGATTATTTGATATCTTGGAGTGGTGGGGAAGGGAAGGAAGGAAAAGATTTGAAATATAAGGCTTTGCAAGAGTGAATGTTGAAAATTATCTTTGCATGAATTTTGAAAATAAAAAAGCTATTATCAAAACAAAAAAGGAAAGGAAAAAAAGAAAAGAAGGGATACAGAAAGCAGGGCAACAATTTTTACAGCCAATGTTTCTGAAAAAGACCTAATTTCTAAAATACATAGTGAACTTAAATTTAGAAGAATACAGGTCATTCCCCAATTGATAAATGGTCAAAAGGATATACAAACAATTTTCAAATGAAAAAATTAAAATCATTTCTAGTCATGGGAAAAAAATGCTTTAGATCACTATTGATCAGAGAAATATGAATGAAAAAAACACTGAGATACCACTCCACACTTCTCAGTTTGGCTAAGATGACATAATGACAAATGTTGGGGGTGAATGTGGGAAACTAGGACGCTAATGCATTGTTAGTGGAGTTGTTAACTAATCTGACCATTCCACGGGGCAATTTGGTCTTATGCCCAAAAGGCTGGAAAATTGCATATACCCTTTGCTTAAGCAGTGTTACTACTGAGGCTGTATCCCAAAGAAATCATAAAAGAAGGAAAAGGACCCACATATGTAAAAATGTTTGTAGCAGTCTTTTTTGTAATGGCAAGGAACTGGAAATTTAGTGGATGCCCATATGTTGAGGAATGGCTGAAAAAGTTATGGTATATGAATGTAATCAAATATTATTATTCCATAGGAAATGATGAACAGACTGATTTCAGAAAAGCCTAGAAAGACTTACATGAACTGTTGCTAAGTGAAGTAAATAGTACCAAGAAACTTTTGTATATAATAACAAGATTATGTGATTATCAACTGTGATGAACTTTGCTCTTTTTAACTATGGAGACTGAATATGGATTGAAGCAAAATATTTTCACCTTTTTTGTTTGTTTGCTTTTTTTTTCTCATAGTTCATTCTGTTTTGATCTGATTTTTTCTTGCACAACATGATACATATGGAAACATATATAACCTATATATATCAGATTGCTTGATGTCTTGGGGAAGGAAAGAAGGGAAGGAGAAAAATTTGGAACACAAAGAATCACAAAAATTAATGTTGAAAACTTTACATGTATTTGAAAAAAATCCTATTAAAAATCAAAATGTTGAATAGAAGGGATCTCTGAAGAACTTCTGGTCTAACTTTCCCTTGGAACATAAAACCCTCTCTGCTTCACACCTGACAAGTGGTCATCCAGTCTCTGTTTTATAATCTCCATTGGCTGAAAATTAACTTCTTTATTCTACCATTGGTAAGCTATGATTTTTATAATTTTTTTTCTAAAATGAAATCTGTTGCATTATAATTATAATATTTTCTGCAATTACTTTTGCCTTTAAAAATTTGTAAAAGCTTTTTTAAAGATCGATCATCACAACAACATTTTGAGGTAAATACTATGAGTATCATTATTTCCATTATTACTTTTGGATAAGGGAAATGATGCTTATTAAGAAAAGATAATTTGTCCATGCTCACACAGCTAGTAAAAATCAGACATGTCATTCAAACTAACATCTCCCTTTACTCTATATCAAATGCCTTTCTCACTATTTTATTATACTAAGCTACTAATGTAGCACCTGGGTCCTCGATATAGTAGAGATAGGGCTTGGAATTAGGAATGCTTGACTTCAAATCTGGCCTCAGAAATTTCACAGTTGTGTGATCCTGGATAAGTTGTTTAACTTTCTCAGTTTCTTCATCTGTAAAATGGGGTTTATATTAGCACCTTCTTCTAAAGATTGATGATAGAATAAAATAAAACAATAAAATGAAATAAAAGTATTTAGCCACTCAATAAGTACTTATAAAAATTGAAAACTTTTTGTCTTTTAGCGTCATCTATGATTTGATATTGGGATAAGTAAAGTAAACCTGAGATCTTACTATAGAATATAAGTATG
The DNA here is from genome assembly GCF_016432865.1 of Antechinus flavipes. Lineage (NCBI taxonomy): Eukaryota > Metazoa > Chordata > Mammalia > Dasyuromorphia > Dasyuridae > Antechinus > Antechinus flavipes. Next base: position 233,488,202 of record NC_067402.1, read on the forward strand.
ACCCCATAGGTCTTAACTGAGACTTCAAAGGAAGAAATTGGAGGAATATGGCAATAGAAGGGCATATGGTACATAGTTCAAAGTGCACTTATTACATATACTGGGGATTGGAGCAACAAATATTATATGTAATTTGTTTTTTACATTTAGCTTCACTAACCAAATTCTTGATCCTTACCCATTTGAACTTTTATCATTGAATTCTTAACCGCCAGCATTTCTCCACTTGTAAAAAAATCTAAATGCTGAAGCTAAATAATATACCCACTTATAGATTTCATTATCTCACAGTCACAACTGCAATGCTCTTTACACTAATTTATTTATAGCATGGAGACTTGCTTTTCTAATCATGACTTAATTTTTTTTCACTTAAAAGAATTTTTATGGCTTCAAATATCTTTATACAAATTATAGATGAGTAATGAAATGACTGAAATTTTGTTGCAAAAAAGGGAATAATAGCCACTATTAATAGTGGTATCTTGCAGAAGAATCATATAAAAGTGTCCAGTAAAGTGTCAGTCCATCTATGAAGTTGAGTTGGCAAGAAAATTATAAATTTGGTGCTTGGGAGATGGCCTGAGATGCTTGCTTTTATGGGATTTGTTTCTTCCTAAAAGTACATGGTAGTGTCCAAGGACAGGTAGTCAGCTGATGCTGAAGTTGAAGGAAATGGTCATTACAATCAAATAGTGAAAGAGGATCCTTTGGAGTTGCAGCTCATGGCATCCACTGAAGGATGGATGAAGGAGCATCTGGCAGAATCCAGGGAAGTATCCAGTAGAATGTATCAAAGGCTTAAATTGCCCTTCCTTGTGTTGGCAATTCAGTAGACAAAGAAGGAGAAAGAGAGAGAGAGACAGACAGACAGACACACACACACAAAGAGACAGAGAGATAGAGAGAAAGAGACAGAGAAAAAGAGAGAAGAGAGAGAGACAGAGAGAAAGAGACAGAGTAAAAGAGAGAGAAGAAAGAGAGAGACAGAGAGACAGAAAGAGAGAAAGAGACAGAGAAAAAGAGAGAGAAGAGAGAGAGAAAAAAAGAGAGAGAGGGGAGAGAGAGAGAGAGATTGAGAAAATGCGTACATTTACATAAAGAAATTAAATAAAAGGTTATTTGTGAGGGAGGACATAGAGGACAGGGAGACAGCAAAGTGTCAAGAAAAGCATCATACAGAAGATGCTTGCCTGAGTTGCGACTTAAATGGAGAGGGAATTTCTGAAGTGAAGACAGAGAAATATGGGATATGGCCATTATAAAGTCACAGGATATGGAATGGCATATGTGAGGGACAGAGAAAACAGTTTGGACTGAAGTACATGGGAGGTAGAGTAAGAGTAATGAGGTTAGAAAGATAAATTGTAAATAAAAAATGTAAGATGGTTTTATTTAGGAGTGATTAAAAATACATTTTAAAAAAATTTTGTTATCATAGTTATCTCAATTATCCTCCCCCCCCATTCCCTCTCAGTTTATATAATAGAGGAAAGAAATCAGCACAAGTGCTCAATATATTTAAAAATTATGGAGACATATACAATGTGTAACACTTCTAGTCTTTCCACAATGGTAGGTAGGAAGCATCTATGCATATCTTTTTGTACTAATCATGTTTGATCTTTATAATTTTATTAAATCTAGCTTTGATTTTTGTGGTAATTGTTCTTTTTACCTATAATGGTTACCTTGTATTATATTTTCTTGACTCTGCTAACGTCATTCTAGAACAGTTCTTTTGGATCTTTCCAAACTTCCCTTTACTATATTATTCTTGCTTGATGTTTGTGTATGTTGGGGGGAGAAGGGGTGGCCATGACTGAGATCAATCTATCAATGTGTGGGGAATTGGCAATATCACAATTTGTGTATTGATAGTAATCTTCTAATTTTTTTAGAATTGGAAACTCATCTTATCTCACCTATCTTTCCATAAGAATAGTTTATTATTGTTTTATATTTATCCACTGGCAAATATTAAACTCTTAATATCATAGAATCATATAATCTTAGATCTATATTTAAAACTGGAGAGCAATTTGAAGGTTCAAAGTTCAAGTTCCTTATTTTACCTATGAAGAAATGAAAGAAAAGACTAAGAAGTGGAATATCTTATTCAACAAAATCCAAATAGAGCCAAAGTGTGAAGCCTCTTCCTCTTACTTTCCTAAATTTTTTTATAACTTAGATTATTTTCTCAAGGTTATTATTTGAATCATTCCAATTTGAATCATTACTTGTCTCTTTTGATCTTTATGAAGTGAATTAAATCCTTCAAGTTGTTAATTCTTGCTTCAGCCTTGATTGTCAAATACTTTTTGTGATAATGAAAAAATAAAATCTTGGACTAACTCAAAGAATGTTTTGTTGGGACAAATATTTGTAATATCTAAAATGTTAATAGATATTTCTGGTATTATATTTTATCCATCCTGCTTCCTGTGCATTCTTGAGTGTTGGAGTTCAAATGTTGGAGTTCTTGTTCTTCTCAAAACACAGTCAGTTTAGCTTAGAGCCCTCCAAATATCTCCAAAGGTTCTGTCCTTTAGCCTCTGCCTCTGCTTTCTTCAGCCTCTAACCAGCACAGAGATGGAATGAATCTCTTGTCTCCTTCACTTGGGGCTCGGCTAGCTTTCTGGTGAGTCTTTCAGACTAGCTTGGTCTCAGTGGGGGAAGTGCAGGAGCCCAGCCACCAACTACAGTGGTGTGAGATGAAGATGAATCTGGTTGTCCACCGAACTCTCCATTCGTAGCTTTATCCTCTGAAAACTCTTCTGCCACCAACCAGCCAAATGGAAAATATTCTCTCTTGCCTCAGAGAGAGGGCTTCTGGCGTAATTCCGCTGAAATCTCTCAAAGTGCTCTGTGTCTGCACCAGAGTGCTCCTCTCCAATCTAGCTGAACTCTCTTCTGCGACCAGCCAGCCAAGTGGAATATATTCTGGAATAGCTCTCTCTTCACTGGCCTTATATCTGAATCTTCTGAGAGAGTGGGATTATGGGTTTTCTCCCATAGTGCTCTCTGGCCCAAAGAGCTTCAAGGGAGGTGTGAACTCACAAAGTTACAAAGTTTACTTTGTGAAGCTGGCATACTTGTGAACTCCAATGAGTAAAGGTGCAAACACAAGCATTGTACTAATTAGTTCTACTTAGAACCTTGTTTCAGGTTCTGGCCCAAAACATCTTCTTGTAAGATTAGATCAACTCTAATTAGTTAGCAGTTTGTAAAGATTCCAACACTTGAGAATTTGCTATTTGTTAAAGACTTCTATCTATGTACATTTATAGTATAAATGTTATACTAATATGATAGTTCATAGTCACAGAACGCCACTTTACCTGCCTGGTTCCCTGTCTAAAAACTTGGAAATTTTTGTATCTTATTAGTTGACTGAAAGTCTGAAATTGATCAATAGGTTTTACTGATTATAAATGCCAAGTGCTGATGATTATCAAAGTATTTAATGTACTGGGCTTGGAATTTCAGAGTAAGATGTACAGATATTCTCTCCAGAAAATAAGCATTCCATAATATTTCTTAATCTCAATAAAATACTTAAAGTGAATAATTATGTTATCATTTATTGCTAGTTGTTTTGAAGGAGCTCAACTTTCAGCCTCATGCTAATCATGCATTGGAGGTAATTTAATCCAAAAAATTTACTTCTTTTCCATGCCTTTTTGCTGAACTTTACAGGTATACAAATATTTACATAAATGTATCTAAATACATGGGAAAATGGGTATAATTGCGAAGATACTGACTACTCTTATAATTCTCAGTCAATCCAGAATGTATTTTAAAATTGGGAGAGGATAAAAGTGATAAAAATATTAGAGTTTTCAGAAAGCAGCTCTGTTCCACTCGTAAAAATTATATTTCTGAGGGCAACTTGGAGATCATGTCACTGTGTAGTGGTTTGAGGGAGGTGTTAAGATATGCCTTTCTCTTTATAGTTGTTTTTGTCCTTTATTATCATCATTCATCAGGTCTTTCTGGATCAAATATAACATTTTCCATATTTTTTCTGGCCTTGTAGTCTAGTACTACTCAACAGCAGCAACCTGTTGATCCTGGACTATTAACTACTACTGGCTGGTATATATGGCTACAGAGTGACTCAACTGTGGCCGACAGATGGAATTGTTTCAATGTACACCTAAGGAGACCCTCAGTAAAGCAAACATTGATTCTGGAGTGGTGATTTTGTTTTTTCTTTATTCCTGCTTATAGGCAGGAATCTATAAATAAAATTCCCATATTCTGGCACCTCACCCTTACTAAATTAACCAATTTAAAGCTGAGATAAACTTTATGTCTTGTTAGACATTATAGAAAACTGAAACCTTTTTACAGGAGCCAACCTTAATGGTAGTGCTATTGAATAATAATGAGTAGAGTCTCTGAGATAGAACTGAAGTTTGTGGTTGGCCTCTTGATTCCTGCTGGTTCATTGGGTTTATCCTGCCTCAGTGGACCAACTCCAAATATAAAAAATCATGTTGATGTGAGCTTTGTCCTGATATAACTTGTTTGCTCAATTTATTTGGAAAATTTTAGTAACTGCATTCCCAAAAGCCTTTGCTGTTGAATTTCCCATAAGTGAAGCTTACTCAAGAATGTTTAGTCTTAACAGCATGTGGTTTCCCTTTCCTGAATAATATTTTGAAGAGAGACATACAGTATAGTAAATTTTACTTTCAGGTAACCTGGGGCTACCTCAGAATGCCTCTGCTGAATGCTTAAAAACAGTGGATGACAATGGCAAGATAGACTCTATAATACAAACACAGATAAAATTAGAATATTTAGGGATTGAGTTTGTGGTAGTACAAGTAATTTTAAGATAGAGTTTTAGACAGAGTGATTTGTAATAATTATTTTATTTTGCTTTTTAAAAACTTTAAACTTAAATACAAAATAGGAAAAGAAAAAAATCATTGCCATGTACAAAGAAGAACATGAGAGGATTCAAAATATAAAGCAATAAATTTACATTTCAAGAAAGCCTATGTAATAAATACTACACATTGTGATCCAAGTTGTCCATCTTTTCTTTGCTTCCTTGTAGGTTTTCTTTGTTCTCTTCTTTGTACTTTGTACTTTATTCTTTTTTCTCCCTTCCTCCCTCTCTTCCCCATTCCTTCTTGGTTTCCCTCATATTTTACATATATACACACAAACACACACATATACATATGTATATATACACACAAACATATGCATACATATATCTATAATCATATGCATACATACACATATACATTCATATGTATATATGTAAGAATAAACTATGTTCAGCATCTGTTTCTCCTAAGGTAGATAACATGTTCCTTCATATGTCCAAGTCTTTCCATAGTTTTCTAACCCAATTCATCATTTCCTACCACAGCAATATTCTAACTTTGTATTTTCTAGTTATTTTAAATAGTCTAAAATAATATTGATTAACATAGCTAACATATCATGTAGTTTGTCTATTTTTCTTTTTCATTAATCTATTTTAGCTTTAACTTTTTTTCTGAAATCATGATTACTAATTATGCTTTTCTCACATAATAAATTCTACTGCTGATTTTCTTTTGTTTTCTCTTATTTCCTATCCTTCCTGATTCCTCTACTTTATTTCTAGCCTCTACCTTGCCCTCCTATTACTTAACCTAATCTGTCCTTCAAAGATTCCCCCTTTATGCTCTCCTCCTACCTTTTCCATTACTCTCATTTTTTTATCTGAATTTAGAATTTATAGATTTCCAAATATATATGTCATTCCCTTTTTAACCCATTCCCATTAATCTGTATAATTTATTCCACTTCCATTAATCTACATATCCTTCTATACCCCCATTATCCAATTGCCTCACACTTTTATTTTTTTTTAATTTAGACTTTTATTTCCTTCTAAATGTATATGTTGTTTTCTCTCTAATCCAGATCTGATGCAAGTATAGGTTTATGCTAAAAATTCTTCCCTTATCCTTTTCCTTCTTCTTAATCCCTTAGCCTTCTTTCTCTCTGAATTTAAAATACTTTTATGTCTTTCTAGATATATATGTATTTTCCTCTCTTTTACTCATTCCCAATTAGAGTTTTAGAACTACCAGCCCTCTTTCCCCATCTGATTTTTCTGCATTAGTTCTTCCTTTATTTTACCTCTTTAATATATGATAATTACTCTTTTCATTTCTTCCTACATGGTTTTGTGTTTTAGAATGACATCATACTTAGCTCTACCCCAGGTCAATATGGTGTTTGCTGTTCAACAACTCCAGGAGAAATGCCAGGAGCAGAACAGAGGTCTATGCACAATATTTATAAGATCTGATCAAGCCCTTTGAAACTGCCAGTCGTGAGGATTTTTGGAAAATTTTATCAAAATTTGGTTGCTTGGAGAAATTCATTAGCCTTGTGTGTCAATTTCACAATATCATGCTTACCCAGATTCTGTATAATGAACAATGCTCTTGCGTTTTCCTAGTGATCAATGAAATGGAGCCAGCTATGTACTTGCTCCCATGATTTCAAGCGTATTATTTTCAGTCAAGTTACTAAATGCTTTTAATGAAAATGAACACAGCCTTAAGGCCAACTATTGTTGGTAAATGTGCTGATTGTAAATTCTTCAAATTGAAAAGGCTCTAAGTCAAGACCAACATGGAGGGAGTTTTAATGCATGATTTTTTGTTCGCAGATGATTGTGCACTCAATGCAGCCTCTGAAGATGAGATGCTACAAAGTATGAATCAATTCTCTGCTGTTGTGTGCTAATTTTGTCATAACAGTTAATAGCAAGAAAATATAATGATCCATTATCCAGTAGCACTTTATCCATATGTGGAATCATTGGTTACAGCAAAAACAGAAGTTTGAATACTGTAAATAAATTCACTTACTTTGACTGTATATTTTCTAGGGTTGTACACATTGATAATGAGGTTAATGTACGCATTGCCAGAGCTAGCTCAGTTTTTGGGAGGCTGTGAAGAAAAATGTGGGATAAAAGAGGTAATACACTGACAGCCAAATCGAAGGTCAACAGAGTTGATACTCTGAAACTTGGACTATACAACGGCATTATGCCAGGAAATTGAATTGCTTTCATTTGAATTGTCTTAGGAAGACTCTGAAGATCACCTAGCAGGATAATATATCAGACACTGAGATCTTTTCTTGAACTAAATAGAAAATGACTATTTTATGGAGAACTCACACAGTGGTTAGAAAAATCAATTCAAGGACACTTTAAAAGTTTCTCTTAAGAACTCTGGAATTTATTGCATTACATGGAAGACACTGACCATAGGACTACCCAACATAGTATGTCCCCATCAAAGAATGCATTGTGCTCTATGAGTAAAGCTGAATATAAGTAGTTCAGAAGAAATGTGAGATGTGCAAATTTGGAGAATCCACATCAAATGTTCATATTTAGGCCTGATCTGTGACAGAACACTCTGAGCTTGTCTGATCAGCCAGTCAAATACATTGTAATTTGACTCTAACACAGTGATATTATATTGGTCTTCTTCAAGAGGGAAGAACATTATGTGCCTATTATGTCACTGTGTTAGGTAATGGTGAAAGATCAGGACAAAAAAGTCCCTGTCCTCAAGGACTTTATCTTCTATCTAGGAAAATAAAACATATACATATAAATGTAACATTGTCCAAACATCCCTGAAGGATTAATGCTAAATATTATGTGTACAAAGTTCTCCCTTATTTGTAGTCCTTCATTCAAAGCCTGGATATCAATTTGTTATATAAAATGGCAGAGGATATCCTTAGTCATATATAGATGGAACTAGTAGGCTTAGGTCTCTTTTAACTCTGTTATTTTAAGATAAGGGCTTTACAAAAATTTTTAGGTTTCTGAAATAATTTACAATAATATTTTCCTATATTATTAAGGAACCACAATAATAACAGCAAACGTTTATTAAACATTTGTCATATTCTAGGCTATATACTATCTGTTCTCAAGGATCTTACATTCTAATAAAAGAAAAATAATATGCACAAAGATAAGTAAATACAAATATATATTTGTGCACATATATGCATGTGTATGTATATATGTATTGTGTATATATTATAATGTGTGTATATATATATATATATATATATATATATATATATATATATATATATATATTCTTCTCTGGATAATCCATAAACTATGAAATGCCAAGGGTGTACCCTGGACACTGTTAGTGAAATTTTAATGTGCTTGTTATTTTGGGATAATATAACAGACTTGAGCTAGTCCCTTATTCCCCCACTCTAATATGTTTGAAGGGAAGAGACTTTACTAAAGTTGTGTCAAACTGCACTGGATATTAAATTATTCAGTAATGTATAGCATTGACCTTTGACTTTGATTGTGTCTTTCCATTTGCTGACTGTTTGATTAGAGCCATGAAATTATTACTTTTTATTTTTAATAGTATTTTATTTTTGCTCCCAATTACATGTCATGACAATTTTTAGCATTTATTTTTATAAGATTTTGAGTTCCAAAATTTTCTCCTTCCTTTCCTCCCCCCCCCCCCTTCCTATAATGGTCATCAATTTGATATACTTGTGCTTATATACTTGATATACTTTACTTAGTCAAGTAAAAAAAGTCCACATTAGTCAAATGAAAGAAGAAACATATTAAAAGACAAAAACACAAACAATAAAATAAATTGAAAAAACTATACTTTGATCTGCATTCAAAGTCCATCAGTTCTTTATCTGGATTTTGTGTGTGTGTGTGTGTGTGTGTCTGTGTGTGTGTGTGAGTTCTTTGTACAAATATTGATTATTGTATTGCTGAGAAGAGCTAAAAATCATTCAATCCTCAACCATATAATTAGAGGCCAGGATCCCAGCTCTGACCTCACTCCTCCAGCATGTAATTAGAGTAGAAAGGCACCTTCAACTTGTCCTCAGCAGCAGTCATTCTTATTACATATACAAAATCAACACAAAATAATGGGAATAGCCAGGAAAGCCTCAATGTAAAAGATGGCACTTAAGCTAAATTTTGAAAGGATCTAGGGATTCTAAGATATGGAAGCAAGGAGGCAGATCATTCTACACCTGGAGAACATTTGGTGCAAAAGAATGAAAGTAAGAGGGCAAAACTTGTTAATGGGTAATATAAAAGACATCACCACTTCTTTGGTTGTAATATAAACTGTAGCAGGAGACAGTATGTGAAGATCTAGAAAGATTATCAGTAGCAAAACTGTGGATACAAAAGAGTTTTTTGGTATTTTTTTTTTTTGATTCTAGAAGTGTTTGAGTGTCACTGATATATCTTGGTCGATGATTTAAATTAGAACTTCAAAAATTAAGACAATGTCTTAATATATTTTTAAAAAGATATCTGAAATTCTTCTTGTTTGAGGTGACGGAGGTAATATTTGGCAGAAGCATGACTTTGGACTTTGGATAGTGTGTATAAAAGACTTATGAAGAATTCTGAAGATTCCCCTTCCCTCCAATTTCCTTTCAATCAATAGATAGTAATAATGATAGCTAACATTTATATATCACTATAAGCTTTGCAAAGAATTATATATTTATTATGTATGCATATACAAAGTATATATGTATATATATTTGCACATATATACATATTCATATATACCCATGCATACATATGTGTATATATGTTCAGTCATTTCACTTGTGTTCAATTCATAGCATTATTTTGAGGTTTTCTTGGCAAATATAGTAGAATGGCTTTCTATTTCCTTCTCCAGTTCATTTTTACAGATGAGCAAACAGGGATAAGTAACAGCTCTTAAAGCTATTAATCTGAACTCACAAAAATGAGTCTTGCTGACTCGAGGGCTGGTGCTCTATCCATTTCACACACACACACACACACACACACACACACACATAACACAGAAACACATGAACATAGAACAGGGACAATGTTGTCCCAAGTTCTATCAGACTTATGGAAAGATGAATAAGAAGTATGAATTGCATTATACCTTTAATCCTGTTCTTCATTCTTATTATGTCCTTTAATCCTTTCAACTCTCAATTCTTTCTTAGACCATCGCTCCTAAAATGGCCATGTTCTTCTCTTTGCTCCAGACGGGCCGCTTGGTAAATTAATACCATACTATGATAGCTTCGTCTCTTGATTCCTCTTGTCCACTTATCTTATTGCTCATCATGCCTTACTAAATCTCAGCCCTTGAACATTCTGATCATCCACTGATTTCACTGCTAATTCATGAAACTGGGAAAAAAATCATTCTGATTGGGTTCCCTACAACTTTATTGTTAAATAATCTTAACTGGATTCTAACTGCAGCAATGTAATTATTTACATCTCATTAATTGATTTATTTTCTCACTTTATGAAACAGCTTTTCCATTTTTTCCCCACTAACTCCTCAAATTCCCCATGTATCTCCCTTTCCTCTTATTTCACGGGAACAACAACAACAACAACAGGGACCATCCATCCAAGACCTTCTTTCTTCTCATCTCAGTCCCTCTGCCACTATCTTACAAAAAGAAGTGGTTTTTTTTGTTTTTTTGTTTTTTACTTTACTAAGGCAAACTTCTCCACATGTAGAAGTAATCCCATTTTTTCCATTCTCTTCAGCTGATTACACTCTTTTTTCATCTTTATTCTCTGTCACTTAAATTCAATCTTTCTACTAAAAATACTAGAGATTGAGGAATTTGTTGGTTGTCTATAGAACTAGAGGAGTCAAAATATGAGGAGTATACAAAAGTATTCTTATGCCCTTCCCTCAGTTCTCTTTCTTTTTTCCTCCTTTCTGCATGGCATCTAGTAGTTCTCATGGTCACAAGTAGGCTCACAGATGCTGAACTAGAACCAAGCAAGGAATGGTATTCATGTTCTGAATAAACTCCAAGGGAGAGCAAATATTAGTATATTCCAAAATCTGAGCATTTATTAATCAGTCCTTTCCCTCACATGCTCTTATTTCATATCCAATTGAATTAGTGGCTATATATTCAAACATTTGTTCTATGTGGAGATATGTGGAGATCTATGTGGAGATAAAATTTATTTTAACTAAATAATTCCAATAACTAATGAAAACTGTTTACCTCCAAAGGTTAATTATAATGTAATTGGAAACAGAGGAATCTCAGATATAAAAATAGTCCCCAGACTTTGAAAATAGTGAGAAATTCTTGAATTCCTAGTGTTTGATTTTCTATATAGTAAAAATTACCTATTATCATTACCTTTGAAAAAGCATAGTGATATAGTGGATAAAAGGCAAGCATTTGTATACAAAAAGCTGGATTCAAGTCTGACCTGTTATATACTAGCTGTGTGCTAGTGGAATAAATCCCATGCTTACAGTGTTTCAAACAATGTTCTAAAATTTAAAAGTACAAACTTTTAGTGGTGAATCGGTGGAATAGATTGAGTATACAAGACAAAGAGGTACACAACTACAGTAATGTACTATTTGATAAACCCAACAACTCCAGCTTCTGGGATAAGAATTCACTTTTTAACAAAAACTTCTGAGAAAATTGGAAAATAGTGTGACAAAAACTAGGCATTGACCAGCTTCTAACACCCTATACCAAGATAAGGTCAAAGTGGGTAGATTTAGGCATAAATTTTATGATATTATGAGTTTATGATATTAAAAGCAAATAAAAGAGCAAGGAATAATCTACCTGTCAAATCCAGAGAGAAGGAAATAATTTATGACCCAAAAAAGGACAAACATTATGAAATGCACAATTGATGGCTTTGATCACATTAAATTAAAAAGGTTTTGCACAAATAAAATCAATGCAACCGAGATTAGAAGGAAACCAGATGGGAAACAATTTTTACTACCAGTGTTTCTGATACCAGTGTTGCTCAAATATATAGAAAAAGGAATTAAATTAATAAGAATTCAAGTTGTTCTACAATTGGTTAAAAAATATGAATAAGCAGTTTTCAGATGAAGAAATTAAAAACATGAAAAAATGCTCTAAATCACTATTGTTTAAAGAAATGAAAACCAAAGCATGAGATAATACTTCATACCTGTCAGAATGGTTAATATGACAGAAAAGAAAAATAATTAATGTTGTAGATGTGGAAAATTAGAACACTAATGCATTATTGGTAAAATGATGAATTGATGCAACCATTTGAATTATACCCAAAGATCTAAAAATGGAAAAAAAGAGCTTTAGGTACAAAAACATTTAAAATAGTCCCTTTCATAGTGGCAAAGTAAAATGAGTTGTGGTGTATGAATATAATGGAATACTATTTGTTCTATAGGCAATGATGAATGATTTCAGAAAAACATGGAAATACATGAAGATGAAACGAGCAGAAGCAGATTTACATTGCATAGTACATAGAATAATTGTACTGTAACATTGTACAATTATCAATTATGACAGACTCAGATGTCCTCAGCAATGTGGTGATCCAAGACAATTTCAAGGAAATTATGATAATAAATGCTGACCACATCCAAAGAAGGAACTATGGAGCCTAAATGTAGATTGAAATATATAATTTTTACTTTGTTGTTGAATTATGTATTTTAATAATATAATCTTCAGTGGACCTATGCTAAAAGGCAGAAGATAAATCACTTTTGATCAAGTTATTTGATGTCTGTAGACCCAGGTTGTCTCAATTATAAGAGAGAAATGAAAACACTTCTGTGCCTGAAGATAAGTGATTTAATCATAATACCTTGAGGCTGTTTCTAGCTTTAAAATAACATGAGCAAACCAAATTGAAACTTTCCCTGTATTCCTGAAGTAAGGCTGGTTTTGGGAAAAAAAATTTAAATTATTTCATGTATAGGTATATATAATATATTATTACATATTATTACACTATACATATAAATATACTTTAGTTTCCAGAAATAGTTTAAAAGATTATGCATAAATATATCTTGAAAATGGTATAACATTCTTCAAATGTAAGGTGTTATCAATTTGGATAAATCACTTATTATTCCAAGGCTGCATTAATTTGCAATTGCTGCAATTTAATCCCTGCAGTGAACATTTAGTGACTATTTCCTTTTTATGAAGCACTAAAGGGAAGGAAAGAAGGAAGAAATGGAGGAAGCACTTAACAAGCGTGCGACAGATTCAGGTCTAAGGACTTTACCAATTATCTCATTACAAATTAGCCTCACAACAACTCTGAGAAATAAATGTTTTTATTATCACCATTTTATAGCTGAATAACCAGAAATGTATGAGACTAGATTCGAGGAACACAAATGTGAATAAGAAAGAGTTTCTGACTTTGAATACTTTGCAATATTAAGGGAGAGAGAGTTATACAAGATCTTTGATCAACGTGCAGGCATGGGTTGGACAGTGTCTGACTTCTGAGGTCATCTCCATCTGGGAAATTTTGTAATTCTTTGATACAATCTATGACACTTATTTTAATATCCCTGTTCCTCTATTTCCTCATCTGTAAAATGAAGAGCCTGGATTAGTTCAATTTTACTTTTCTTTCTAAAATGAATTTCTTTGACGTATAGAAACATTTAAGATAGTACTTTGCAGCATGTATAGGATTTCATTCGGTTGAATTGTTGGGGCTGCAGATAGGTAATTATGACTTCATTTTAAAATGGATAAAATAAAATCAGCCTATTCAGTTTATTAGTTGATAAAGATTACTGAATTATTTTGTAAATCTAAATGCCAAGAAGTAGTCAAAGTGTCCTCTGGGAAATATAATAAAATAATTTATTTTAGATGGCACAAAGTATATGCTTACTCTTTCAAAAATGAAACTGAATTTAAACTGAAAAATAAAAGGTAGAATATCAATTGATATTTCAAAATGACATTCAATTCTACAGATATTTTCTTCCTTACAAAAAGAAAATATCATAGGACTTAAATTCCTATTTTTTATTGATAGCTTAGCTTGTCTTTTATCCAATGTGATCAATAGTTTAGATAAATATTAAAAACATGGCTAAAATACACAATGAAATTCTATTATTATTAACTTCCAGATCAGAATGCACATGGACTTTGTGTAAGAAATAATCTAATTTTCAGAATTATGAAATCTGGAGTTATTCTGATATGTTTATATCTTGCAATGGAATTAATAGATGGAAAGACAGATGTCATTTTAAGAAATCTGCTTTTTATATTTATATACCCATTGTAGGTTCAGCATTGGATTTTTCTTCTCATATTTTCCTTTCCAAAATCTTTTCTCATTTCTGTGTTTACATTCCAATTACTTACATTGCATGCCCAAGACAATGAACTTATTTTCCCTTTAATCTAGGTAAAATATGCAAGTGAATTAGGGATCTAGTAATAAATTACTACTGGAATATCCAGAGATATTTCAAGGTCTTATAAAAATACTTAATAAATTCAGAAAATGTTTCAGTTCAATGCTCAGTTATGACATCAGTATAATGAGAAAAACTTTAGAATATGAACTTCTATTTTTAAAAGAATGTATAAAGAAAATAGCATTATTCTTCACATATAGATAAGACTTCTTAATACAAACCATAATATGAAGCTACAAGAATGTATTTGTTCAGTTTATACTGTATGTAATTAAAGATCAGCTTAGCTAAAGTTTGAAAAACTTTATATCAATTTGGCTACAGACTGGTAAATTTTTTGACCATAAAAATTTATCTTATGTCTATGGGCCCTATCTACATTTATTTATTTATTTGTTTGTTTTTTAAAATTAATTTATTTTTTGTACACATTGCTTTATGAATCATGTTGAGAGAGAAAAATCAGAGCAAAAGGGAAAAACCATAGGAGAGATTAAAAAAAAAAACAGAAAAAGATAAATGAACATAACATATTGATTTACATTCAGTCTTCATAGTTCTTTTTTCTGGATGCAGATAGCATTTTCTGTCCAAAGTCTATTGGGACTGTTGCTTTGGATAGCTGAACCACTGAGAAGAAACCAGTCTTTAATAACTGATCATCACATATTCTTGCTGTTATTGTGTGAAATGTATTCCTGATTCTGTTTCACTTTGCAATAGTTCATGTAAATCTTTCTAGGCCTTCCTATAATGAGCTTTTTCATCATTTTTTAAAAACGAATTGAACAGTAGTATTCCATTATCTTCATATACCACAACTTGTTCAGTCATTTTCCAATGGATGGGAAGATATCTACTCATGTTCCAATTTTTTGCTACCACAAAAAGAGATGTTATAAACATTTTTGCACATGTGGGTTCTTTTCCCTTCTTTATGATTTCCTTGGGATACAGAGCCAGTTATGGCACTTTTTGGTCAAGGAATATGCACAGTTTTATGATCCTTTGGGCATAGTTCCAAATTGCTCTCCAGAGTGGTTGGATTATTTTTACAATCCATTAAACAATGCATTTTCCCACATCCCCTTCAACACCTATCATTATCTTTTCCTGTCATCTTAGTCATCTGAGATGTGTTTTAATTTATATTTCTCTAATTAATATGATTTAGAGCACTTTTCCATATAATTATAGATGGCTTTAAATTCATCATCTGAAAAATTGTTCATATCCTTTGACCATTTATTAATTGGGGAAAGACTTGTATGCTTACAAATATGATACCATTCTTTATATATTTTAGAAATGAAACCTTTCTCAGAAATACTGGCTGTAAAATTTTTCTTCCATTTACTTCACTTTTAATTATGTTTCTGTTGCCTTTGTGTAAAACCTTTTAAATTGTAATCAAAGGTGTCCATTTTGCCTTTCATAATGTTCTCTAGTTCTTGCCATAAATTCCTTGTTCTCCAAAAATCTGATAGATAAATTATCATTTGCTATCCTAATTTGCTTATGTAAACGCCCTTTTTGCCCAAATCATTTATTTCTTTTTACCTTATTTTGGTGTGAGGTGTGAGATGTAGGTCTCTACTGAGTTTCTCATATTATTTTCCAGGTTTCCTAGCAATTTTTGTCAAATAGTAAATTCTTATTCCAGAAGCTGGAGTTTGGGTTTTTTTCCAAATACTAGATTACTATAGGTCTTGATTGTTGTATCATATGTAGCTAATCTATTCCATTGATTCACTACTTTATTTCTTAGCCAGTACCAAATGGTTTTGATGACTGCTGCTTTATAATATAGTATTAGAGTTGATACTGCTAAGCCACCATCTCTTGTATTTTTTCATTGATTCATTGATATTCTTGATCTTTTGTTCTTCCAATAAATTTTGGATTTTTTTTTAGTTCTGTAAAATATTTTTTAGCAGTTGGTTTTGCATGGAACTGAACAAGTAGCCCAATTTAGGCAAAATTGTCATTTTTATTATATATATTAACTTGGGAGCAACTGATTATTTTTCCAATTGCTTAGATCTGACTTTATGTGTGTTCCTATAGTTCCTGGGTTTGCTTTGGCAAGTAGACCTCCAAGAATTTTATCTTGTCTATAGTTATTTTAAATGGAATTTCTCTTTCTATCTCTTGCTGATGGGATTTGTTAGTAATATAGGAATGTTGATGATTTGTGTGGATTTATTTTATATCCTGCAATGTTGTCAAAGCGATGAACTGTTTCAAGTAGTTTTTTGGATGATTTTCTAGGATTCATTAAGTATATCATCATATCATATACAAAGATAGTTTTATTTTCTTATTGCCTATTCAAATTCTTTTAATTTCTTTTTCTTTTCTCATTGCTAAAGCCAAGATTTCTAGTACAATGTTGAATAATAGTACTGATAATTGACATCCTTATTTCACCTCTAATCTTATTGGAAATGCACCCAGCTTTTCTCCATTACAAATAATGCTTACTGTTGGTTTTAGATAAATATTGCTTATTATTTTAAGGAAAGCTCCTTCTATATTTATTTATAATGCAATTTGCTGTATTAGGAATGGAGAAAAAATACAATGATAATTAAAATCAATAGAGATAAAATCAATAGTACCAATGTGGTTGAATGAGGAAGGAACCCTCTGAAGCCCTCCCAAATTCCCCTTCAAGCAACTAGAAAACTAGCTTATTCTTAGGTAGTTGATTAATAGTTTGTTCTATTTCTTTTTCTAAAATGGAACTATTTAAGTAATTTATTTCCTCTTATATTAATCTGGGCAATCTATATTTTTGTAGGTATTTCTTTCTTTCACTTAGATTTCAAATTTATTGACAAAGTTGGACAAAATAATTCCTAATTATTGCTCTAATTTTCTCTTCATTGGCAGAAAGTTCTCTCTTTTCATTTTTGAGACTAACAATTAGATTTTCTTTCCTTTTTCTAATCAAATTAACTAAAACCAACTCTTAATTTTATTTATTAATTCAATAGTATTTTTTTACTTTCAATTTTATTAATCTCTCCTTTTAATTTTTAGAATTTCAAGCTTGGTATTCGATTGAAGGTTTTTAATTTATTCTTTTTCCAGCTTTTTTTAGTTTTAAGAGGAATTCATTGATCTTCTCTTTCTCTTTTTTTATGCAAGTAAGCATCTAGGGATATAAAATTTCCTTTTATAACCACTTTGGCTGTGTCTCACAAATTTTGGTATGTTATCTCATTATTGTCATTTTCTTGAATAAAATTATTAATTGTGTCTTTGATTTGCTGTTTCACTCATTCATTCTATAGGATGAGATTATTTAATTTCCAATTACTTTTTGGTCTATTTTCCTCTGGTCTTTTATTGAATGTAATTTTTATTGCATCTTGATCTAAAAAATGCATTTACAATTTCTGTCTTTCTGCTTTAAATTTTGAGGTTTTTATGTTCTAATATATGATCAGTTTTTGTATAGGTAACATGAACTGCCAAGAAGAAAGTCAACTCCTTTTTGTCTCCATTCAATTTTTTCCAAAGATCTACCATATCTAATTTTTCTAGTATTCTATTTACCTCCTTGACATCTTTCTTATTTATTTTGTGGTTTGATTTATCCAGTTCTGAGAGAGCAAGTTTGAGATCTCCCACTATGATAATTTTGCTATCTATTTCTTCTTGCAGCTCTCTTAAGTTCTCCTTTATGAATTTCCATGCTATACCACTTGATGCATACACAGACATGTATTTAGTATTCATATTACTTCATTATTTATGGTATCCTTTAAGAAGATATAGTTTCCTTCGTTATCTCTTTTAATTAGATAAATTTTTGCTTTTGCTTGATCTGAGATCAAGATGGCTACCCCTGAGTTTTTTACTTCACCTGCAGCATAATAGATTCTGCTCCAGCCTTTTACCTTTTCTCTGTAATTATCACTTGTAATGGGCTGAGGCTTGAGTTGATGCACTGAGGTCCCAAGCACATGAGGCTAAATAGTAATTGGACCATACTCTATTAATATATAAGCTTGGAGAAAGAATGGCCCCCGCCCACTCTTTGTGCAAGTCCTGATGTGTTGTATAGGAAATGATGATTTTGGGGGGTGGAGGCAGGGGAGTGGAAAAGGAAGGGGAGGAGAGACTTCTGGGATTGCCATTGCCACGGTTTGCTCAGCCCTCCCTGGGTGCACCATTGGCTGCCAGCATGCCTTGGGCCCTGGGGCTGGGCCCCTCATCCCGTTTCCCTGAATCTGTCTACATTCTGAGGCCCAATGGAAGCCTCTGTTGCATTTTGGACATGGGGTAGTGGATCTTGTTCTCCCACCTTGTTTTCCCATTCTATCTCTATACCAACATTGAGCTTTCAGATGCCCTACTTTTCCACACTGAAAGCATCTACGAGTCTCTCTGGAAGTCCCTTGCCAAGAGGGACTCTGTCTTCCCATGTTTGGATTTTGGGAAGTCTGTACCATAACCTGGGTATAAAAGGCATCTGTGCCCACTGTGGCACGGCATCTTATGATCTCCTCTAAAGGAGCATCCTTGCGCAGTCCTAGTATAATTCTTCTGCAAACCTCATTAGCATTTTCCTTAGCAAGTTGCCTTATCAAAATGTCTGTTATTGGATTTTCTCCATTTGTTCTTGTGATAGCTGTCTGCAAACGTCCCACAAAGTCAGCAAAGGGTTCATTTGGCTCTTGTGTTATTTTTGTGAAGGCCCTCCCCTTGTCGTCTTTATTGTGAAGAGAAGCCCACACTTTGATAGCATTAGCAGCAATTTGCTCATAAGCTGCTATAGAATAATTAATTTGTGCTGCGACATCTGCATAAGGACCGACACCTGTAAGTAGATCATAGGTGATTGCAGCATAAACTCCACTTTGACTATTTTGCTGGGCTTGTATCCTACAGAGCTCACTGTATTCAGAAAGCCACAAGTAGTTTTGTCCAGGTTCTAGGCATATCTTTGCTATAGATTTCCAGTCATCAGGGGTCAAGACTTCAAAAGCCAAATTTTGTAATAGCATCTTAACATAAGCTGATGTAGCCCCATAAAGAGTGTAAGCTTTTTTCAGCTCTTTGAGGATATCTATATCAAAAGGAGAGTATCTTCTACTTTCTTGACCTGAAGAATTAAACTGTTGAATAACCGGAAAAATGTGGTGTTGGAATTCCAATACATCTCTCCCTTCTTCTTTGGCCTTAATTAGTCCCTTTTGCAATCTACTCAAAGGAGCAGCTGGATGCTGGGGGGGGGGAGGTGCTGGATGCTGGGGGGGAGGTGCTGGTGCTGTCACTGCCCCCCCCACTACCCCTCCTCCCTCCATCCCCGAGGGTGGAGTTGATGGAGGAAAGTCAATTACCTGCTCCTCAGGTGCGGCTGAAGCTGCCTCAGATTCACCCCGCCCTTGAGCCTCATTTAAGTCTTCATGCCCTGTGGGGATATGGCCATTAATCTGTTCTTTGTCTTCCTCCTTTATCTCAGGCTTCCGCATTTGGCTATTAGAGTTTTTTCCTTTTCTCCTAGAACTTATACAGTATTTTAAGGCCAACAGTATCGTATTGTATAAATAGAATGCCTCGAAGGGAACTGACTGAGGACCGTTTTCAATGTTATAATTGGAGAGCTGTTGACCAACCAATGCCCAGTTACCTAGAGAGATTTGCTCTTCCTCTAAGAACCCAGGGGAGGTGCGTTTTAATATACCCAGAAATTTAGCTGCGTGTTCCCAAGTTACAAGTAGCCCTTCCTCTTCTATCAGTTCACGCAGGCTTTCTATAGCACCACTCCTGGGTGGGGCTGGGGGTGGGGGGGTTGGGTTGGGGGATGGAGAATCTTTATCTAGGATCTGTCCCATTTCAGCCAAAAAGTTACTAGTTTAGTCTTTAAGAAAATAAGTTCCCTGTTTGTCTTATACTCACCTAAGTTCCTGGTCACTGGAGACTTCTTCAGTGAAAGTAGGGTCCTTGGTTCCCACGCTTGGGCACCAAATGTAATGACCGCGCATTTAAAATCAGCCGGAGTCAGAAATTCAGGTTAAGGGAAAAATCTTCAATATTTATTGAAGTGAAGAGGTGAATAAAGATTGCGATATATAGGCAAGATATATATAGGCAAGAAAGATTGCGATAGCAATAAGGGCACTTGCGACGGGAAGCCAGCTAACAGAGAGCGATCCGAGCCGAGCAAACCGTGGCAATAGCCATCCCAAAAGTCTCTCCTCCCCTTCTTTTTCCACTACCCTGCCTCCACCCACCAAAATCGTCATTTCCTATACAACACATCAGGACTTGCACAAAGAGTGGGCGGGGGCCATTCTTTCTCCAAGCTTATATATTAATAGAGTATGGTCCAATTACTATTTAGCCTCATGTGCTTGGGACCTCAGTGCATCAACTCAAGCCTCAGTCCGTTACAATCACTCTGCTTTAAATGGGTTTCTTGTAATGGCTTTTTTTTTTTTAAATTTTTATTTAATAATTACTTTATATTGACACTCGTTTCTGTTCCAATTTTTTTTCCCTTCCTCCCTCCACCCCCTCCCCTAGATGGCAAGCAGTCCTTTATATGTTGGATATGTTGCAGTATATCCTAGATACAATATATGTTTGCAGAACCGAACAGTTCTCTTGTTGCATAGGGAGAATTGGATTCAGAAGGTATAAATAACCCGGGAAGAAAAACAAAAATGCAGATAGTTCACATTCGTTTCCCAGTGTTCTTTCTTTGGGTGTAGCTGCTTTTGTCTGTCATTTATCAATTGAAACTCAGGTCTCTTTGTCAAAGAAATCCACTTCCATCAAAATATGTCCTCATACAATATCGTTGTCGAAGTGTATAATGATCTCCTGGTTCTGCTCATCTCACTTAGCATCAGTTCATGTAAGTCTCGCCAGTCCTCTCTGTATTCATCCTGCTGGTCATTTCTTACAGAACAATAATATTCCATAACATTCATATACCACAATTTACCCAGCCATTCTCCAATTGATGGGCATCCATTCATTTTCCAGTTTCTAGCCACTACAAACAGGGCTGCTACAAACATTTTGGCACATACAGGTCCCTTTCCCTTCTTTAGTATTTCTTTGGGATATAAGCCCAATAGAAACACTGCTGGATCAAAGGGTATGCACAATTTGATAATTTTTTGGGCATAATTCCAGATTGTTCTCCAGAATGGTTGGATTCGTTCACAACTCCACCAACAATGCAATAGTGTCCCAGTTTTCCCACATCCCCTCCAACATTCATCATTATTTTTTCCTGTCATCTTAGCCAATCTGACAGGTGTGTAGTGGTATCTCAGAGTTGTCTTAATTTGCATTTCTCTGATCAATAATGATTTGGAACACTCTTTCATATGAGTGGTAATAGTTTCAATTTCATCCTCTGAAAATTGTCTGTTCATATCCTTTGACCATTTATCAATTGGAGAATGGCTTGATTTCTTATAAATTTGAGTCAGTTCTCTATATATTTTGGAAATGAGGCCTTTATCAGAACCTTTAACTGTGAAAATGTTTTCCCAGTTTGTTGCTTCCCTTCTAATCTTGTTTGCATTAGTTTTATTTGTACAAAGGCTTTTTAATTTGATGTAATCGAAATTTTCTATTTTGTGATCAGTAATGATCTCTAGTTCATCTTTGGTCACAAATTTCTTTCTCCTCCACAAGTCTGAGAGATAAACTATTCTATGTTCCTCTAATTTATTTATAATCTTGTTCTTTATGCCTAGGTCACAGACCCATTTTGATCTTATCTTGGTATATGGTGTTAAGTGTGGGTCCATGCCTAATTTCTGCCATACTAATTTCCAATTATCCCAGCAGTTTTTATCAAATAATGAATTCTTTTCCCAGAAGTTAGGGGCTTTGGGTTTATCAAACACTAGATTGCTATAATTGACTATTCTGTCTTGTGAACCTAGCCTTTTCCACTGATCCACTAATCTATTTCTTAGCCAATACCAAATGGTTTTGGTGACTGCTGCTTTATAATATAATTTTAGATCAGGTACAGCTAGGCCACCTTCATTTGATTTTTTTTTCATTAACTCCCTTGAGATTCTCGACTTTTTATTGTTCCATATGAATTTTGTTGTTATTTTTTCGAGATCAATAAAATATTTTCTTGGAAGTCTGATTGGTATAGCACTAAATAAATAGATTAGTTTAGGGAGTATTGTCATCTTTATTATGTTCGCTCGGCCGATCCAAGAGCACTTAATATTTTTCCAATTATTTAAGTCTGACTTTATTTGTGTGGAGACTTTTTTATAGTTTTGCTCATATAATTCCTGACTTTCCTTTGGTAGATAGATTCCCAAATATTTTATGGTATCAACAGTTATTCTGAATGGAATTTCTCTTTGTATCTCTTGCTGTTGGGTTTTGTTGGTGATGTATAAAAATGCTGAGGATTTATGGGGATTTATTTTGTAGCCAGCTACTTTGCTAAAATTATGAATTATTTCCAATAGCTTTTTAGTAGAATCTCTGGGGTTCTCTAGGTATACCATCATATCATCTGCAAAGAGTGATAGTTTGGTTTCCTCATTGACTACTCTAATTCCTTTAATTTCTTTCTCGACTCTTATTGCCGAGGCTAGTGTTTCTAATACGATATTAAATAATAATGGTGATAGTGGGCAACCTTGCTTCACTCCAGATCTTACTGGGAAAGGTTCCAGTTTTTCCCCATTGCATATGATGCTTACTGATGGTTTTAAATATATGCTCCTGACTATTTTAAGGAAAAGTCCATTTATTCCTATGCTCTCAAGTGTTTTTATTAGGAATGGATGTTGGATTTTATCAAATGCTTTTTCTGCATCTATTGAGATGATCATATGGTTTTTGTTTGTTTGGTTATTGATATAGTCAATTATGCTAATAGTTTTCCTAATATTGAACCAGCCCTGCATTCCTGGTATAAATCCTACTTGGTCATAGTGTATTATCCTGGTGATGATTTTCTGTAATCTTTTTGCTAATATTTTATTTAAGATTTTAGCATCAATATTCATTAGGGAGATTGGTCTATAATTTTCTTTCTCTGTTTTCAGCCTACCTGGTTTAGGTATCGGTACCATGTCTGTGTCATAAAAGGAGTTTGGTAGGACTCCTTCAATCCCTATTTTTTCAAATAGTTTATATAACATTGGAGTTAATTGTTCTTTAAATGTTTGGTAGAATTCACATGTAAATCCATCTGGTCCTGGGGATTTTTTCTTAGGGAGTTGATTGATAGTTTGTTCTATTTCTTTTTCTGAGATGGGACTGTTTAGGATATTTACTTCTTCCTCTGTTAGTTTGGGCAAGCTATATTTTTGGAGGTATTTTTCTATTTCATTTAAGTTGTCGAATTTATTGGCATAAAGTTGGGCAAAGTAACTCCTAATTATTGCTCTAATTTCCTCTTCATTAGTGGCAAGTTCTCCCTTTTCATTTTTAAGACTAACAATTTGATTTTCCTCTTTCCTTTTTTTAATCAGATTTACTAAGGGTTTGTCTATTTTGTTGGTTTTTTCATAGAACCAACTCTTAGTTTTATTAATCAATTCAATAGTTTTTTTACTTTCAATTTTATTGATCTCACCTTTTATTTTTAGAATTTCAAGTTTAGTGTTTGACTGGGGGTTTTTAATTTGTTCCTTTTCTAGCATTTTTAGTTGCAAACCCAATTCATTGACCTTCTCTTTCTCTATTTTATACAAATAGGCCTCTAGAGATATGAAATTTCCCCTTATTACCGCTTTGGCTGCATCCCATACATTTTGGTATGATGTCTCATTATTATCGTTTTCTTGGGTGAAGTTATTAATTATGTCTATGATTTGCTGTTTCACCCAATCATTCTTTAGTATGAGATTATTTAGTTTCCAATTATTTTTTGGTCTACTTCCCCCTGGTTTTTTGTTGAATGTAATTTTCATTGCATCGTGGTCTGAAAAGGATGCATTTACTATTTCTGCCTTACTGCATTTGAGTTTGAGGTTTTTATGTCCTAATATATGGTCAATTTTTGTATAGGTTCGATGAACTGCTGAAAAGAAAGTGTATTCCTTTCTGTCTCCATTACATTTTCTCCAGAGATCTATCATATCTAACTTTTCTAGTATTCTATTTACCTCTTTGACTTCTTTCTTATTTATTTTGTGGTTTGATTTATCTAATTCTGAGAGTGCAAGGTTTCTCCCACTATTATAGTTTTACTGTCTATTTCTTCTTGCAGCTCTCTTAGTTTCTCTTTTAAGAATTTAGATGCTACACCACTTGGTGCATACATGTTTAATATAGATAGTGCTTCATTATCCATGCTACCCTTTAGCAAGATATAGTGTCCTTCCTTATCTCTTTTAATTAGATCAATTTTTGCTTTAGCTTGATCTGAGATCAGGATGGCTACCCCTGCTTTTTTGACTTCACCTGAAGCATAGTAGATTTTGCTCCAACCTTTTACCTTTAACCTGCATATATCTCCCCGCTTCAGATGTGTTTCCTGTAAACAACATATTGTAGGATTCTGGCTTTTAATCCATTCTGCTAACCGCTTCCTCTTTATGGGGGAGTTTACCCCATTCACATTTATGGTTAGAATGACCAATTCTGTATTACTTGCCATCTTGTTAACCCCAGTTTATGCTTTTCTCCCTTCTTTCCCCTTTCCCCCCCTTCCCAGTATTAAGCTTGTGAGCACCACTTGCTTCTCACAGCACTCCCTTTTTAGTATCCCTCCCCCCGCCTTAGAGTTCCTCCCCCTATCTTACCCCTTTCCCTCCCAGTTCCCGTATTCCCTTCTGCTTAGCTTATTCCTTCCCTTTTCACTTTTCCCTTCTCACTTTTCAATGAGGTGGGAGAAGTTTCACCATAGATTGAATATGTCTTAAGATTTTTCACTTAAAGCCAATTCTGAAGGCAGTAAGATACCCACTATATTCATCCCCCTCCATTCTTTCTCTCAGATATAATAGGTTTCCTATGCCTCTTCATGAGATGTACTATCCCCACTTTACCCTTTTTCTGGTACAATGTCCTTTCCACATCAATTTCTAGAACAAGGTATACATGTATTCTTTATACATCTATATAGTCAAAATATAGTTCCCAAGATTAATCTTTACCTTTTTAGATTTCTCTTGAGTTCTATATTTGTAGATCAAACTTTTTGTTAAGTTCTGGTTTTTTCATCAGAAATAGATGAAATTCGCTTACT
The DNA here is from genome assembly GCF_016432865.1 of Antechinus flavipes. Classification (NCBI taxonomy): domain Eukaryota; kingdom Metazoa; phylum Chordata; class Mammalia; order Dasyuromorphia; family Dasyuridae; genus Antechinus; species Antechinus flavipes. The sequence continues at coordinate 233,513,726 of NC_067402.1, forward strand.
TCGTTGAATGTCCATCTTCTTCCCTGGAAAAAGATGCTCATTCTCGCTGGGTAAGTTATTTTTGGTTGCATACCAAGTTCCTTAGCCTTTCGGAATATCATATTCCAGGCCCTTCGATCTTTTAATGTGGATGCTGCCAGATCCTGGGTGATCCTTATTGTGGCTCCTTGATACTTGAATTGGGTTTTTCTAGCCGCTTGCAATATTTTTTCCTTCATCTGAGGGTTCTGGCATTTGGCCACTATATTCCTTGGTGTTTTGATTTTAGGATCCCTTTCAGTGGGTGATCGATGAATCCTTTCAATGTTTATTTTTTCCTCTGTTCCTATGACTTCTGGGCAGTTCTCTTTGATAATTTCCTGGAAAATAGTGTCCAGGCTCTTTTTTTCATCATGTTTTTCTGGAAGTCCAATGATTCTCAGATTGTCTCTCCTGGATCTGTTTTCCAGGTCTGTTGTCTTCCCCAGAAGGTATTTCACATTTTTCTCCATTGTTTGATTTTTTTGGATTTGCTTGACTGATTCTTCTTGTCTCCTCGAGTCATTCAATTCCACTTGTTCAAGTCTGATTTTCAGTGAAGTATTCTCTTCACTCACTTTTTTAAAATCTTTTTCTAATTGTCCAATTGAGTTCTTTTGTTCTGTGGAATTTTTTTCCATTTCGCCAATTTTGTTTTCCAGTTCACCAATCCTATTTTTCAAGGATTTTACTTCTTTATCCACTCTCTCTTTAACTTTCTCCAGGCTCTTTTGCCAAGCCTCCCTCTCCTTTTCCCAAGCTTCCCTCTCCTTTTGCCAAGCCTCACTCTGCTTTCCCCATTTTTCTTCTAGCTCCCTTGTGAGAGCCTTTTTAATCACTTCTATGAGGTTCATCTGTGCTGAGGAACAGATGATCTCCTCTTTTGGGGATTCACCTGGGGACTGCCTGTTTTTAGTCTCCTCAGGATTTAGAGTCTGCTCTCTATCTGTGTAGAAGCTGTCAAGGGTTAAAGTCCTCTTCAGCTTCTTGCTCATTCTGTCTATTAATCAGAGACAAACTACCAAAGAAAAACAGAAAAAACTGGAGTCTTTCTTTGGGGGAGGGGTTGGGTATGTTATCGAGCTTCCTCTACAGACTGCAGGAGGCAGCAGTGAGGCACTAGCAGGACTGTGTTGCACGTGCGCTCTGAGATCCCAAAGCGTGCTGAGTCACTGTGGGGGGGGAAAGGGGGAGGGGTCAGGTCCCGAGAGACTCCAGCTGTTTGGGGTTGTATTCTTCACCCCCGGTGTTTTTAGCTTCTCTGCTGGGCTGCTGACTTGCTACTGGAGCAAAGTATCCAAACCTGTAGCGAAGTTCTCCCCGCAGAGATGGCTGCGATCACTCCCCACCCCCTCTCCAGTCTGCTCCCGTGCTCTCACTGCCGCTGCCCTCAGCCTGCGCCCGATCCAAAACCGTCCCAGCCCTCAAGTAAAGACAGACCTTTCTTGGAGGATCTCAAGGATGGCTTCTCTTGGTAACTATATGTGGGTTTTTTTCAGTCAAGCATTGATTCAGAGGCTTGTAATGAAGTGGATAGTGAGAGAAAGCGTGGAGCTTATGCAGCTGTGAGCCTCCTCTCCGCCATCTTAACCTTGTAAAGGCTTTTAATCCATTCTGCTATCCACTTCTGCTTTTTGGGAGCATTCACATTTAGGGTTAGAACTACTAATTCTGTATTTCTTGACATCTTATTATCCCCAGATTATACTTTTCTCTTTCCTTTTCCCCTTTCCCTTCTCCCCAGTATTTAACTTATGTCTACCACTTGCCTTAAGCAGCCCTCTCCCATTAGAGTCCCTCCTCCTTTCTTATACCTTTCCCATCTTATTTCTGGTTTCTCTTTTATTTAGCCTACCTCTTCCCTTTTCGCCTTTCCACTCCCACTTTTCAATATGGTGAGAGCTGTAAAATAAATAATTTAATATTTTCTCTTTGAGCCAAATCTGATGAGAGTAACATTCACACAATATTCTTTCCCCTCTCTTCTTTCCCTCAAATATAATAGGTTTCCTTTGATTCTTTGTGAGTAGTAATTTCCCTCATTTTACCTCCACTTTTCCCTTTTTCTGGTATTTTCCCCTTTCCACCTGTAGTTCCTTTTTATATTAAAACTGTAAAATCAAATTATACATGCATTCTCTATATATACCCATAACAGAAATACAGTTCTCAAGAGTTCTTTTTACCATTTTATGCTTCTCTTGAGTCCTATATTTGGAGGTCTGATTTGTTTAGCTCTGGTCTCTTCATCAGAAATAAATGAAATTTACCTATTTCATTAAATACCCATCTTATTCCTTGAAAGAATATTCTGAATTGAGCAAGGTAGTTTATTCTTGACTTCATTCCAAGTTCCTTTGCCTTTCAGAATATCTGATTCTTAGCCCTTCGATCCTTTAAGGTGGAAATTGCTAGATTCTGGATGATTGTTACTATGGCTCCTCAGTATTTACATTTTTTTTTTCTGGTTGCTTATAATATTTTTTTGGTCCAATAGTTCTGAAATGTAGCCATAATTTTCCTTGGTGTTTTATTCTTTCCTTCAGGAGGTGTTCAGTGAATTCTTTCAATGATTATTTTACCTTCTATTTCTATGAAATCAGGGCAGTTCTCTTTGATGTTTTCCTGAAGAATAGTGTCTAGGTTCTTTTTTTATCATGGTTTTCAGGGAGTCCAAAATCCTTAGATTGTCTTTCCTAGATATATTTACCAGGTCAGTTGTTTTCCCAAATTGGGTATTTTACATTTTTTTTCAATTTTTTCAATTTTTTGGTTTTGCTTAATTAATTTTTGATATCTCATTGAGTCATTCATTTACATTTGTTTAGTTCTGATTTTTCATGAATTATTTTTTTTTTCATTTAATTTTAAACTTCTTTTTGTATTTGTCCAATTTAGTTTTTAAATGAATTGTTTTGTTCTATGAAATTTTTTTCCATTTCACAAATTCTGTCTGTTATTTGCTTTTTCCATTTCACAGATTCTGTTTTCCTGGGAGTTGCTTTCTTGTTTCATTTTATGAACTCTATTTTTTAAGGAGTTATATACTTTTTTCATTTCATTGTCTATTTTGTAATGAATTTTCTTCAGATGATTTCTGTGTTTCCTTTTCCAAACGTTCTTATAAAGTTCCCATTTCCTGTAATGGGCTGAGCTTGAGTTGATGCACTAAGGTCCCAAGCACATGAGGCTAAATAGTAATTGGACCATACTCTATTAATATATATGCTTGGAGAAAGAATGGCCCCCTCCCACTCTTTGTGCAAGTCCTGATGTGTTGTATAGGAAATGACGTTTTTGGTGGGTGAAGGCAGGGGAGTGGAAAGGGAAGTGGAAAGAGAGACTGGTGTCTTGTCACAGCTGCTCACATTGCTATTGCGAGCCCCCTTCACCTGCCATCCCCCTTCACCTCTGCTGGCTGACTTCCTGTCGCAGCTGCCCATATTGCTATTGCAATCCCCCTTCACTTCAAAAATAATAAAGATTGAAGATTTTTCCCTTAACCTGAATTCCTGACTCCAGCTGATTTTAAATATGCAGTCATCACAATTTCCTTTTCCCATTTTTCTTCCAGCTCTCTTTTAAGATCTTCTATAATTTCTTCCAGGAGAGTTTTGTGTGATGGGAACCAATTTATATTACTTTTTGAGGCTTCATCTGGAGACAATCTGCTTTTTACCTCTTCAGGGTTTGAAATATTTTCTTGTCTTTTATCATAAAACTAATCTATGGTCAGAGTTCTTTTTTCTTTTTTATTTGTTTTTTTAAAGTTGTGATCTGCTTTTAGGATAAGGGAGATTGTCCAAGATTCCTCTACAAGCAACAACAGCTGCTCTGATGGACTTCAGGTGCTGGGTGGTATTTTGGAGTTCTTTATGTTTTATGTTTGTGTTGGATATATTATAACTTCTCTGCTGATCTGCTGGATTGCATCCAGGACAGAGCAGCCAACACTGCTGTTTATTTCTCTCTGTAGATTCTCTGATGCATGGAACCCAAACCACCCTTAGTCTATGCATGCCCTGCCTGCACTGGCATCTGTAAAATGAATGTGGACTACTTGTATTTTTGTTTTTTTCCCCCAGTATATTTTTACCTTCTGAATATAATTTTTCTTGTGCAACAAGAGAACTGTATGGATCTGCACACATATATTGTATCTAAGATATACTTTAACATGTTTAACATGTATGAGATTGCCTGCCATCTAGGGGGTGGAGGGAGGGAAGGGAAAAGTTGGAACAGAAGTGAGTGCAAGGGACAATGTTGTAAAAATTACTCATGCATATGTTCTGTAAATAAAAAGTTATAATAATAATAAAAACAAGATAAACAAATAAATAAATTTAAAAATGCAAACAGTTTACACTCATTTCCCGATGTTTCTTCTTTGGGGTAGCTGATTCTGTCCATCATTGATCAATTGGAACTGAATTAGATCTTCTCTTTGTCAAAGATATCCACTTCCATCAGAATACATCCTCATACAGTATCGTTGTTGCAGTATATGATGATCTCCTGGTTCTGTTCATTTCACTCAGTATCAGTTCATGTAAGTCTCTCCAAGTGTCTCTGTATTCATACTGCTGGTCATTTCTTACAAAAGAATAATATTCCATAACACTCATATAGCACAATTTACCAAACCATTCTCTAACTGATGGGCATCCACTTAGTTTCCAGTTTGTAGTTTCTACACAAAGAGCTGCCACAAACATTTTGGCACATATAAGTCTCTTTCCCTTCTTTAGTATCTCTTTGGGATATAAGCTCAGTACTAATACTGCTGGATCAAAAGGTATCCACAGTTTGATAACTTTTTGGGCACAATTCCAGATTGCTCTCCAGAATGGTTGGATTCATTCACAACTCCACCAACAAAGCATCAGTGTCCCAGTTTTCCTACATCCCCTCCAACATTCCGCAATATCTTTCCCTGTTATTCTAGCCAATCTGACAGGTGGGTAGTGATATCTTGTTAGAATCCTAGTGTTAACCCAATAGAATTGATACAATGCTTGTGTTCACACCTTTAGAGAGCTCATATAAGCAAGAAGTATTTAAGTACTCATTGGAGTTCATACACTTTTTCCAAGTACACATGGAGTTCATTCACTTTTGGGAGATTCATAAGTCAGTATTCAGTTATGAGATTTACAAGTCAGAAACCCATAATCCCACTCTCAGATCCCATAATCCCACTCTTGGAGGCACAACCAGATACCTTCATCCCATCTCACACTACAGTGGTGGCTGGCCTCCTGCACTTCCCTTACTGAGACCAAGGCTGGTCTGAAAGGCTTTCCCGAAAGCTGCCCAGCCCCAGGCAAGGAGATAAGACTTGGAAGGAGCATTCTGGGAAACTGAGAGACAGAATCTCTTTCTCGGAGGCAAGAGAGATTCATTCCATCTTCCACCTTTGTGCTGGCTGGAAGCTGAAGGAAGCAGAGGCAGAAGCAAAGGACAAAGCTGCAAGAGATCTTAAAACCAAGGAGAGAGAGAGGCCATCAAGAAAATTAACCAGTCTTGGAAAGAGATAAGAAATAAGTATTTGAACTTTTATCACCTGGCTGCATTTGAGGTAATTATTACTTGAAACTGAAACTTAGGCTGCCTCCAGAATACCTCCCTGAGAAACCTGCTCCCAGAGAACCATTATATAAAAGAAGAGAACACCACAGTATCTCAGAATTGTCTTAATTTGTATTTCTCTGATTGACATGGAGTGTCATTTCATGTGGCTAGAAATAGTTTCAATTTCATCATCTGAAAATTTTCTGTTCATATCCTTTGACCATTTATCAATTGGAGAATGGCTTGATTTCTCATAAATTAGAGTCAATTCTATATATTTTGGAAATGAGGCCTTTATCAGAGCCTTTAACTGTAAAAATGTTTTCCCAGTTTGTTGCTTCCCTTCTAATCTTGTTTCCATTAGTTTTGTTTGTATAAAGGCCTTTTAATTTGATATAATCAAAACTTCCTATTTTGTGATCAATAATGATCTCTAGTTCTTCTTTGGTCACACATTCCTTCCTCCTCCAAAGTCTGAGAGCTAAACTATCCTATGTTCTTCTAATTTATTTATGATCTAATTCTTTATGCCTAAATCATGGATCCATTTTTGATCTAATCTTGGTATATAGTGTTAAGTGTGGATCCATGCCTAATTTCTGCCATATTACTTTCCAGTTTTCCCAGCAGTTTTTGACAAATAATGAATTCTTTTCCCAAAAGTTGGGATCTTTGTGTTTGTCAAACACTAGATTGCTATAATTATTATTTTGTCTTGTGAACCTAACCTATTCCACTGATGTTTTTCTTAGCCAATACCAAATGATTTTGGTGACTGCTACATTATAATACAATTTTAGATCAGATACAACTAGGCCACCTTTATTTGATTTTTTTTTCATTAATTCCCTTGAAATTCTCAACTTTTCATTCTTCCATATGAATTTTGTTGTTATTTTTTTCTAGGTCATTAAAATAGTTTCTTGGAAGTCTGATTGGTATAGCACTAAATAAATAGATTAGTTTAGGGAGTATTGTCATCTTTATTATATTCACTCAGCCTATCCAAGAGCACTTAATATTTTCCCAATTATTTAAATCTGACTTTATTTGTGTGGAAAGTGTTTTGTAATTTTGCTCATATAATTCCTAACTTTCCTTTGGTAGATAGATTCCCAAATATTTTATGCTGTCGACAGTTATTTTGAATGGAACTTCTCTTTGTATCTCTTGCTGTTGGGTTTTGTTGATGATGTATAAAAATGCTGAGGATTTATGAGGATTTATTTTGTATCCTGCAACTTTGCTAAAGTTGTGAATTATTTCTAATAGCTTTTTAGTAGAATCTCTGGGGTTCTCTAAGTATACCATCATATCATCTGCAAAGAGTGATAGTTTGGTTTCCTCATTGCCTACTCTAATTTCTTTAATCTCTTTCTCGACTCTTACTGCCGAGGCTAGCATTTCTAATACAATATTGAATAATACTGGTGATAGTGGGCAACCTTGCTTCACTCCAGATCTTACTGGGAAAGGTTCCAGTTTTTCCCCATTGCATATGATGCTTACTGACAGTTTTAAATATATGCTCCTGACTATTTTAAGGAAAAGTCCATTAATTCCTATACCCTCAAATGTTTTTATTAGGAATAGATGTTGGATTTTATCAAATGCTTTTTCTGCATCTATTGAGATGATCATATGGTTTTTGTTTGGTTGGTTATTGATATAGTCAATTATGTTATTAGTTTTCCTAATATTGAACCAGCCCTGCATTCCTGGTATAAATCCTACTTGGTCATAGTGTATTATCCTGGGGATGATTTTCTGTAATCTGTTTGCTAATATTTTATTTAAGATTTTTGCATCAATGTTCATTAAGGAGATTGGTCTATTAATTTCTTTCTCTGTTTTGAACCTACCTGGTTTAGGTTTCAGTACACAGATATGTGTGTGTCATAAAAGGAGTTTGGTAGGACTCCTTCAATCCCTACTTTTTTCAAATAGTTTATATAGCATAACAATTTGATTTTTCTCTTTCCTTTTTTTTTAAATCAGATTTACTGTTTGTCTATTTTGTTGGTTTTTTTCATAGAACCAACTCTTAGTTTTATTAATTCAATATTTTTTTTTACTTTCAATTTTATTGATCTCTCCTTTTATTTTTAGAATTTCAAGTTTAGTGTTTGACTGGGGTTTTTTAATTTGTTCCTTTTCTAGCTTTTTTAGCTGTAATCTCATTCATTGACCTTCTCTTTCTCTATTTTATGCAAGTAGGCCTCTAGAGATATGAAATTTCCCCTTATTACCACTTTGATTGCATCCCACACGTTTTGGTATGATGTCTCATTATTGTCATTTCTTGGGTGAAGTTATTAATTATGTCTATGATTTGCTGTTTCACCCAATCATTCTTTAGTATGAGATTATTTAGTTTCCAGTTATTTTTGGTCTACTTTCCCCTGGTTTTTTGTTGAATGTAATTTTCATTGCATCATGGTCTGAAAAGGATGCATTTACTATTTCTGTCTTATTGCATTTGAGTTTGAGGTTTTTATTTCCTAATATATGGTCGATTTTTGTATTGGTTCCATGAACTGCTGAAGAAAAAGTGTACTCCTTTCTGTCTCCATTTCGTTTTCTCCAGAGGTCTATTATATCTAACTTTTCTAGTATTGTATTTATCTCTTTGACTTCTTTCTTATTTATTTTGTGGTTTGATTTATCTAATTCTGAGAGTGCAAGGTTGAGATCTCCCACTATTATAGTTTTGTTGTCCATTTCTTCTTGTGGCTCTCTTAATTTCTTTTAAGAATTTATATGCTACACAACTTGATGCATATATGTTTAATATTGATATTGCTTCATTATCTATGCTACATTTTAGCAAGATATAGTGCCCTTTCTTATCACTTTTAATTAGATCAATTTTTGCTTTTGTTTGATCTGAGATCAGGATGGCTACCCCTGCTTTTTTGACATCACCTGAAGCATAGTAGATTCTGCTCCAACCTTTTACCTTTACTCTGTATGTATCTCCCTCCTTCAGGTATGTTTCCTGCAAACAACATATTGTAGGATTGTGGCTTTTAATACATTCTTCTCACTGCTTCCTCTTTATGGGGGAGTTTATCTTGTTCACATTTATAGTTAAAATGACTAATTCTGTATTATTTTCCATCTTGTTAACCCCTGTTTATGCTTTTCTCCCTTCTTTCCCTCTTATTCCCTTCCCCAGTATTAAACTTGTGAGCACCACTTGCTTCTCACAGCCCTCCTTTTTAGCATCCCTCCCCGTGCCTTAGAGTTCCTCCCTCTATCTTACTCCTTTTCCTCACAGTTTCCATATTCCCTTCCACTTAGCTTAGTTCTTCCCTTTTCACTTTTCCCTTCCCACTTTTCAACAAAGTGGGAGAAGTTTCACCATAAATTGAATATGTCTAAAATTTTTCTCTTAAAGCCAATTCTGATGGGAGTAAGATACCCACTATATTCACCCCCCTCCATTCTTTCTCTCAGATATAATAGGTTTCCTTTGCCTCTTCATGAGATGTAGTAGTATTTGTATTTTATATGTATTTATATGTATAGTAGTATTTTATATGTAGTAGTGAGAGTTACCCTTTTTCTGGTACAATATCCTTTTCACCTCTAGTTTCTAGAACAAGGTATACATGTATTCTTTATACATCTTTATAGCCGAAATATAGTTCCCAAGATTTCTTTTTACCTTTTTAGTTTTCTCTTGAGTTCTATATTTGTAGATCAAATTTTTTGTTAAGTTCTGTTTTTTTCATCAAAAATAGGTGAAATTCGTTTATTTCATTGAATATCCATCTTCTTTCCTGGAAAAAGATGCTCATTCTGGCTGGGTAAGTTATTTTTGGTTGAATACAGAGTTCCTTAGCCTTTCAGAATATCATATTCTAGGCCTTTTGATCTTTTAATGTAGATGCTGCTAGATCCTGGGTAATCCTTATTGTGGCTCCTCTATATATGAATTGGGTTTTTCTAGCTGCTTGCTGTATTTTTTCCTTCGTCTGAGTATTCTGGCATTTGACCCATATATTTCTTGGTGTTTTGATTTTAGGATCCCTTTCAGTAGGTGATTGATGAATTCTTTCAATGTCTATTTTACTTGCTGTTTCTATGAGTTCTGGGCAGTTCTCTTTGATAATTTCCTGGAAAACAGTGTCCAGGCTCTTTTTTTCATCATATTTTTCTGGGAGTCCAATAATTCTCAGATTGTCTCTCCTGGATCTATTTTCCAGGTCTGTTGTTTTCCCAAGAAGGTATTTCACATTTTTTCCCATTGTTTGACTTTTTTGGATTTGCTTGACTGATTCTTCTTGTCTCCTCAAGTCATTCAATTCCATTTGTTCGATTCTGATTTTCAATGAAGTATTTTCTTCACTCACTTTTTTTATATCTTTTTCTAATTGTCTACTTGAGTTTTTAAGTGAGTTGTTTTGTACTATGGAATTTTTTTCCATTTCACCAATTTTATTTTTAGAGAGCTATTTTCTGTTTCCAGTTCACTAATTCTATTTTTCAACAGTTTGATTTCTTTATCCACTCTGTCTTTAAATGAGTGGGATGACTTATCCAGACTCTCTTGCCAAGCCTCCCTCTCCTTTTCCCATTTTTCTTCTAGCTTTTTTGTGAGAGCCTTTTAAATTTCTTCTATAAGATTCATCTATGCTGAGGAACAGGTGATCTCCTCCTTTGGGGATTCACCTGGAGACAGTCTGTTTTTAGTCTCCTCAGCATTTAGAGACTGCTCTCTATCCATAACAGAAGCTGTCAATTGTTAAGGTCCATTTCAAATTTTTTTTGCTCATTTTGTAAAAGAAAAAAAAAAAACAAAAGGAATCTGCTTTTGGGGTGGGGGAGGGCTGGGTGGTGTTACTGAGCTTCCTCTACAGACTGCAGGGGGCAGCAGTGAGGCACTAACAGGACTAGCGATGGTTGTGCTAGGCCTGTGCTCTGAGATTCTGAGAGCGTGCTGAGACACTGTGGGGAAGGGGTGGCCAGATCCCGAGAGACTCCAGCTGTTCGGAGTCGTATTCTTCACCCCCTGTGTTTTTAGCTTCTCTGCTTGTCTGCTGGCTTGCTGCTGGGGCAAAGTATCCAATCCTGTAGCAAAGCTCTCCCCGCAGAGAGGGCTGAGATCACACTCCACTCCGCTCCAGTCTGCTTGGCTATGAGCTTCCTGCCATGCTCTCACTGCTGCTGCCTGTCCTCAGCCTGCACCCAATGTAAAACCTTCCCTGCCCTCAAGCAAAAACAGACCTTTCCTAGCGAATTTCAAGGATGTCTTCTCTTTGTAACTATTTGTGGGTTTTTTTTTCAGTCAATTATTATTTTAGAGGCCTGTAATGAAATGAATTCTGAGAGAAAACATGGAGCTTAGACAGCTGTGAGCCTCCTCTCCGCCATCTTGGCCCAAAGTCCTGTTTTTTTTCATCTTTCATCTTCAAGGATTTACATCATCCAGTAGTTAGCTGAATGAGATATTATAAGAACCAAAACTTTCAATAAATAAATAAATAGGATAGAATAAAAAAAATTGCAAATATGTTACCTAAAAAAAAGAAATTGAAGTTTGCAAATAAAACATTCTACCACCATGAAGCAAGATGTAGCCCATGTGGAGTACTTATACTTATACTTAAAGTAATAGATAATTTTGCTCTCTGGACCCAACTCTGTCTGATAATTAAGAATCTATCTGTGAGTTGAGAATGACTAGGCAAAGTCATAAGATTGCATTTTTCTAGCCAGAAGGAACCATTAAGTCCAACTCATTCATTTTGCAGAGAAGTAACAGAAACAGAAAGATTAAGGGACTTCCCTATGTTCATACAGCTAATAAGAGTTTATAATGAGATTTGATGTCAGACTTTCTTGACTTCAAGACCAATGCAATGCTCCTGTACAATACTAAATCTCAGGTTTTGACAAGTCTCACAGATTGGTGAGTTCAGTCCAGATTTAATGGCTAAATTCAAAAAAAGTAATTATTAATGGTTCAATGTCAATTTGGAAGAAGTAGCTGATGGATCTTTCAGGGATTTGTTTGTCCGTTTTCTCTTTACCATTTTTATTATTTATGTAAACACATGATATTATCAAAGTTTCATGTGACACAGAGATGGGAAAAATGACTAATACAACGAATTATAATTACAATTCAACAATCATTTGGGAGACTAAAATATGAGACCCAATATAATAAGATGAAAATTAGGAGAGAAACAGTTGGTTTTAAAAATGAATCAAACAATCTCATATATATAACATAAGGGCTAGACATCTAAAATAATGGGATGAGCCAAGAGTGATATAACAGTCAAGAAAGCTAATGCATGTAATAAGAAATGGATACATAAAGTCCAGGTCTGCACAAGTGACAGCTTTTTGTCCTCTGTTCTGGACACGTGACATCCAGTATACCTTGTTTAGTTCTTAGCATTTTTGGCAATGACATTGACAGAAGTAAAAAGGATTCAAAAGGTGGACAACCAGGATTGTTGTTGAAGATGATGAAGAGTTTTAAGATTTTATTTTATAAAGATTACTTAAAACACCTAGGAATATTTAGATTTGGAGTCATATTTAGATGATTAGAGTCATGAAAAGTGTCTCCAAATATTTAAAGAATTGCTATGTGGAAAAGAGATACTATTCTAAATGGTAGCCAAAAGTACAAATAAAGCATAGAAGTTAAAAAAAAATAGGTATTAGAGCTATACGAAAAATGAAATGGCTTTTCTCCCAAGGCTTTGATTTTCACTTCACTTGAAATTTTCAAAAAGTAGTTGGTCACTTTTCAGATATAATGAAGAAGAATTCTTGCTCCACTTCATAAAGGTATATTTTTAAAGATGCAATAGAGGAACCATCTTCTACATGAAGCCTTTGCTAAGCTCTTCAACTCCCAATGCCTTTCCTTGCAACTACTTTGTATTCATAACTACCTTGTATGCTATTCTCTATTTGTATTCATTAAGTATATATTGATGATGTGCATATTTTTATATGTAGTTTATTGTTTTTTTATATAAATTCATTCCAAATAAGGATGATTTTATTGACTGAATCTAGCATTTAGTATAGTGCTCGACTTTGTTGCTGTTTTTCAGTTGTATCCAACTTTTTATGTGATTTTCATGGCAATGATACTGGAGCAGATGCAACTTTCTTCTACATCTAAATTTGCAGATGAGGAAACTAAAGCAAACAGAGATTGAGTGGCTTATCCAGGATGATACACCTAATAAGTGTCTGAAGCCAAATTTAAATTCAAGAAGATAAATCTTCCAGATGAATCTTCCTGACTCTAGGCCCAGATCTCTATTCTCTGTACCACCTAGCTACCTCATGTTTCAGTTCCTGACATGTGGTAAATGTCCTAATAACTACTTGTTAATTGATTAAGATACAAATTATACTACATGACCTCAGAGATTCCCTGCAACTGATAATCTGTAATTCTATAATAGCTGCATCAATGCTCATTCTGCACATCAGTCAGATTAATGAAGTCTTATTCCCTGGTTTTCTTGAGATGCTCTTTACTTGTATTATTAGAATTTTGCATAGCACTTAAAACAGAGTAAGAGTTTTATAAATCATTTATGTAATTTAATGAGTCGAAAGTTCATGCTTTGTTAGTTTGCTGTTGAATTTTATAGATGGAATTGATCTACAGTTTCTTCTATGATTAGTGTTAATATTTTAAAACCAGCCTGCACATGGGTTCTTAGCTGCCAGTACCATAAAAGAAGGCTCATTGTTGCAGAGAACAAAATCATTTTTACCTTGAGAGGGTTTCTTTCTGGATTGAATTGATTTATGTGGGTGGGAAGTTTCCGCTGTTGTTTCCTGTCCAGACTACTTTGGGAATAAATAAAATATGAAGCTTTGCTGTTGTGCCAACACTTTCTGCATTAAGTCAAAACTCTACAATAGGGCCAGATGATGAGAAATTGCAATGTCTTTCACAACAAAAAGATGTGTTTTTTTGGTTTGGTTTGTTTTGTTTTGTTGCTGATGTATGCTTAATTATTTTTTTTCCCTTCTCTGGGAATTGGTCGAGATCATTCCCAGACAAATAATGCTTTGATATTGGAGTTGGCTTCATCTGCTGTTTTGAAGATGTGACAATTTTAGTCCTAAAATGAAAGAGACAGGCTTCATAAGCCAGAATGCACAAGGGAAATCCACTTTCCTTGGAAAGTTTGGCATCTTCTTAACTTGGCACTTACACACAGTTCTATAAAAGGTCTGTTTTCCATTTTCACACTGAGTGAAGATAGCTTGGAAGGGAGTGAAGTGAAAAATATGTGCCATTGTTGTATACTGTCAATGTATTGACATCATGTACATCTCTTCAAATATGGTTAGGTGCATAACTTTATTTACTTTTTTAAAACTAAGGACTAAGAAATCCTAATAGTTTAGAATGTTTATTCTAAGTTACAGATATTATAATTTAAAGTACACTATTAGTTAAGATACATTGTAAGAACAAAATGTATCATAATATGATACATTTGGCAACTTGCTCACCAAGCCAAACATAAGTAAATTAGCAATCTAATTACATAAGTAAAACAAGTAAAAATGCACATCCAGACTATTTTCTCTTCCTATTAATTCCTGTTCTATTAGTGTGTGTGTGTGTGTGTGTGTGTGTATGTGTATATATATATATATATATATATTATATATATATATATATATACATACATACATATATATATATATAGATAGATAGATAGATAGATAGATAGATAGATATAGACATACATTAATAAAATAAAATTAAATATATATGCCAGGAGTTAATATCAATGCTATTTTCAGCCTATGTTAAGGCTGAAAATGTTGAAAATCTTGAAAAATATATTTTTATAAGTTCTTTGCTATGGATACTGACATTTTGGACAAATGAGGCAGCTTTGTGAGATATAGGACATAGAGTACTAGGCTTGCAATCGGGAAGTTGAGTTCAGATCTGGCCTCAGATACTACAGAAGCATTCTTTATATAAGGGTAGAAAGATCTGAGTAACTGGAGCAATATTAATCCCTTAAGGATAGGAGATTATAGAAAAGAGAGTGAACAACACAACTTTGCTTGGTTTATCACTGTTTCCAAAGCATTTTGAAATTATTTCAACTCTTCTGAAAATTTTAGAAGGGCTGACATTAACTTTTCATGATTATTTAACTCCAACTCAATATAATAAAGAATTACCACACTATTTATTTAATTTATTAATCAGTTCTATGCCCATTAAACTACCAAAAACTATTACATAGGATACTAATCCTAGTCTCTTACTTCATCAGTACCCTCTTCTCCTGGAGCTCCTCACATTCAGAATTTCTATTTAAGGAGAGCACCTAGACTAGCAATCTTTTTAGAAACTCTCTATCATGCCTCTGATACAAGTTTCTTCTCCTACCTTTTTTCATCTTTCTTTTGTACCTTTGTGGGTTACCTTCTGGAAATTTTTTTCTTTTTCATATTTCTAATCCAAGTGCTTAACGCAGTTACAAGAAAGGAGTAGGTGTTTGATATATGTTTCTTGATTAACTAGAACAAAAGTTACCTTTAATAAGAAATAAAGAAAAATGTGGAAAGAAAGTGGTCATATCAGTACTAGATAACAAATTTTGATACAAAATGATTTGAGAGGATTAAGGAATAGAGAAATTGAATCTTTTAAAAAATGAATTAACTAACTAGATTGATTTTGTTAGTGCCTTATATACATAACCTCAAAGGAAAATAGCATAATGACTGTCCATTGACACTTATGAGACAACAGATTTCCTTGTGAGGAAATTATGTTCCTTATGAGACAACAGTCCTTTCTCCTGAATTATTCTTCTCTGAGCACTGGAGTATCAGATTTATCGCTGGTCACAGAATGCTGACACTCTGCAGCTTCCAGCACTCATCAGTGTTAGTCTAACTGATCATCTTGAGAGGTTTGATTACCCTGAAGTTTTTTCATGGGAGTCTTCTTTTCTATCAGACTATAATACAGATCCTTGAAGGGCTATGTATGTTTCCTCCCTGACTGTAATGGAAGGCTATCCTGTGTTGGAATCACCCATTAACATTTTTCTTAAATTTTGTGCAATTCTGGTGTTAAAACCAATCTTATTGGATTTTTTTATTGTAAAGGCTGTACTGGCTCCCTGGAGGCCTCAGGATCAGCCATAGTCAGGATAAGCAAAAGTCCTTGGTCTTCAGGGGGAGAAGTGAAGGAGACAGACAAACTGCCACAAGCTCACCACCAATCTCCCTTCTCCTGGTCCTGCTGCAAAGTGAAGTCCTTTCTCCTCTTGCACCCCACCCCTTAATTCTTACCAACAATTATCTGTATACACCAAACATTGAGCAAGCATGTAACAGTGAAAAGGGCCATTTTTCCAAATATATGCTAATAGAATCATTGTCCAATAAATAATTAGCCTTAAGTGCTTGGTTGTCTGATTCAAGCACACCTTTTAAGAATTTCAGTCCTTTTCACTGATGATTATTTGATCTGATGCAGTTTCCCAAGTTTTTTTTTTTTTTTTTTGAGTATGTATGTGGGAACTGAATGATCTGTCTTCCATTCAAACAGTAATCTCAGTAGCAAATCCCTCTTGACCAGCACATGTGGTCTTTAAACTCAAAAATTAAAATGATATAAGGTAGAGTCAAAATTATAGGGAGGATTCTGGAGATATGGTGAAATAGGTCAGAAAATTTTAAGCACTTTAGGTTTTCCCCACAAACAGATCAAATTTGTACCTAAAAGTGAACATAGACTGTCAACAAACAAAGAAAGGTTGGGGCAGAACAAGGCTTCTCCTGGGACAACCTGAGAAAACCCCAAGAAAGATCTCACAACAGATTTTAACCAGTACTAAGTGCAAACATCTCCAGGCTAGCTCCAAAGAAACAGCAAGTGGGAAAACATGGGGCTACCTGCCTTTGACTGGAACCTCAACCAAAAGTACAAGAACTTTCACCTCCTATTCAATGAGGGAAATTGGGGTCTGAGTCCAAGAAGACTGAGGGAACCTCTGCTGAATAAGAATGTCAGGCCCAATTGTGCAGCTGATATATGTCTCTAAGTGAGAAGGAACATATATGTGTGGAGCACATATGGAGCAGAGATGCTGCTGACTATGGGCACTTGCAAGAGGGTAGTACTTTTGGTTTGTAGTTCCAGATTGGAGAGGAGAGCTAATGTAAAGATAAAGATACCATCTCCCCAAATTCAGGATTAAAAATACACTAATACTTGTCATTAAAAAAAAAAAGAAGAAGGCACCCAACCATAGAAACTTACTGTGAGAATAGGGAAGATCAGGGTTCATCTTCAGAAAAGAACCGTGAAGTTTAAAAAAGCTTCTTCTACCCCAAAGAGCCCAGAAACAATTTATAGAAGAACTCAAAAAAAGACTTTAAAGATCAAATGAGAGAAATTGAGGAAAAACTGAAACTAAAAATAGAACCATCTAAGAAAAACAAGAAGATTGTGGGAAAAAGTTAATCAACTAGAAAAGGAGATACAAAGTCTTAAAAAAGAAAATATTTTTTTGAAAATTAGAATTGAGCAAAAGGAAGCCACTGAAGCTATAAAAGACCAATATCTAACTAAGCAAAACACAAAGAATAAAAAAATAGAACAGAATGTGAAATATCTTATAGGGAAAACAACAGATCTAGAGAACAGATCATGAAGAGAAAAATAAGAATATTTGGACTACAAAATATATAGAGTATTGACTCTAATTTATAAGACATCAAGCCATTCTCCAATTGATAAATGGTCAAAGGATATGAATAGACAATTTTTGGATGAAGAAATGGAAACTTTGTAGCCATATGAAAAAAGATTCCAAATCATTATTAATCAGAGAAATGCAAATTAAGACAACTTTGAGATACCAATACACACTTCTCAGATTGGCTAGTATGACAGGAAAAGATAATGCTGAATGTTGGAGGGGATGTGGGAAAACTGGAACACTGATACATTGTTGGTGGAATTGGGAAAGCATCCAATCATACTGGAGAGCAACTTGGAACTATGCTCAAAAAGTTATTAAACTGTACAGACCCTTTGATCCAGCAGTGTTACTACTGGGCTTATATTTCAAAGAGATTTTAAGGAAGGGAAAGGGACCTATATGTATAAACATGGTTGTGGCAGCCCTTTTTGTAGTGGCTAGAAACTGAAAATTGATTGGATGCCTATCAATTGGAGAATGGCTGAATAAGTTGTGGTATATGAATGTTAATAGAATATTATTGTTCTGTAAGAAATGACCAATAGGATGATTTCAAAAAGGCTTGGAGAGACATGAACTGATGCTGAGTGAAAAGAGCAGGACTAGGAGATCATTATATATTTCAATAACAATACTATATGATGATCATTTCTGATGGACCTGGCATCTTCAGCAATGAGATGAACCAAATCAGTTCCAATGGAGCAGTAATGAACTGAACCAACTACATCCAGTGAAAGAACTCTGGGAGATGACTAAGAACCATTACATTGAATTCACAATCCCTATATTTTTGCCCACCTGCATTTTTTTTATTTCCTTCACAGGCTAATTGTACAATATTTCAGAGTCCAATTCTTTTTGTACAACAAAATAACAGTTTGGACATGCATACTTATTTTGTATTTAATTTATACTTTAATATATTTAACATGTATTGGTCATCCTGCCATCTAGGGGAGGGGGCGAGGGGAAGGAGGGGAAAAATTGGAACAAAAGGTTGGCGATTGTCAATGCTGTAAATTTATCCATGCATATAACTTGTAAATAAAAAAGCTATTAAAAATTAAAAAAAAGAAAAAAGAAATGACCAGCAGGATGACTTCAGAAAGACCTGGAGAGACTTATATGAACTGATGCTGGGTAAAATGAACAGAACCAGGAGATCAGTATATATTTCAACAACAATACAATATGATGATCAATTCTGATGGATGTGGCTCTCTTCAACAATGAGATGAACCAAATCAGTCCCATTTTTTCAATAATGAAGAGAACCAGCTATATCCAGCAAAAGAACTGTGAATAATGAATGTGCAGCTATACCCAGCAAAAGAACTGTGAGAAATGAATGTGAACCACTACACTTCTTCTGTTTTTGTCTACTTGCATTTTTGATTTCCTTCTTAGGTTATTTTTACCTTATTTCTAAATCTGATTTTTCTTGTGCAGCAAAATAACTCTATGGATATGTGGAAAAGTTGGAAAAGAAGGTTTTGCAAGAGTCAGTGCTGAAAAATTACCCATGCATATATAATTTTTAAAATTATTATTATAACTTTTTATTGACAGAACATATGCTTGGGTAATTTTTACAACATTGTCCCTTGCACTCATTTCTGTTCCAACTTTTCCCTTCCCTTCCTCTACCCCCTAGATGGCAGGCAGTCTCATATATATTAAACATGTTAAAGTATATCTTAGATACAATATATGTGTGCAGATCCATACAATTCTCTTGTTGCACAAGAAGAAATAGACTCAGAAGGTAAAAATAACCTGGAGGAAAAAAAAACAAAAATACAAGTAGTCCACATTCATTTTCCAGTGTTTCTTCTCTGGGTGTCCATCATCGGGATCAATCGGGAATGAATTAGATCTTCTCTTTGTCGAAGATATCCACTTCCATCAGAATACATCCTCATACAATATTGTTGTTGAAGTGTATAATGATTTCCTGGTTCTGCTCATTTCACTCAGTATCAGTTCATGCAAGTCTCTCCAAGTCTCTCTGTAATTCATCCTGCTGGTCATTTCTTACAAAAGAATAATATTCCATAACATTCATATACCACAATTTACCCAACCATTCTCCAAATGATGGGCATCCATTAAATTTCCAGTTTCTAGACACTACAAAAAGGGCTGCCACAAACATTTTAGCACATACAGGTCTCTTTCCCTTCTTTAGTATTTCTTTGGGATGTAAGCCCAGTAGTAGCACTGTTGGATCAAAGAGTATGCACAGTTTGATACTTGTTGGGCACAATTCCAGATTGCTCTCCAGAATGGTTGGATTCGTTCACAACTCCACCAACAATGCATCAGTGTCCCAGTTTTCCCACATCCCCTCCAAAATTCATCACTATCTTTTCCTGTCATCTTAGCCAATCTGACAAGTTTGTAGTGATATCTCAGAGTTGTCTTACTTTGCATTTCTCTGATCAATAATGATTTGGAACAGCCTTTCATATGAGTAGAAATAATTTCAATTTCATCATCTGAAAATTGTCTGTTCATATCCTTTGACCACTTATCAATTGGAGAATGGTCTGATTTCTTATAAGTCAGAGTCAGTTCTCTATATATTTTGGAAATGATGCCAGAAACGCTGGAAAGAACGAACTCTGTCATAGTTGATCATTTCACAATCTTGCTGTTACTGTGTACAATGTATTCCTAGTTCTATTTGTTTCATTCAGCATCAGTTCATGTAATTCTTTCTAGGACTTTCTAAAACCAGCTTGCTTATTATTTAATATTGAAAATAATATTCCATTGCTCTCATATACTGTAACTTATTCATCCATTGCCCAACTGATGGACATCTGCTTATTTTCCAATTCCTTGCCATCATAAAAAGAGCTGCTGCAAACTTTTTTATACATGTGGGTGGGTCCTTTTCCTTTCTTTATGATTTCTTTGGGATACAGACCCAGTAGTGGCACTGCTAATTCAGTTTTATAGTCCTTTGGGCATAGTTCCAAATTGCTCTCCAAAATGAGTGGATCATTCCAAAATGAGTGGGATACATTAGTGTCCCAGTTTTCTCACACCACCTCTAACATTTATCAGTATCATTTAATGTAGCTAATCTGAGAGGGGTGAGGTAATACCTCAGAGTTGTTTTAATTTGCATTTCTCTGATCAATAGTGATTTAGAACATTTTTTCATATGACTATAGATAGCTTCAATTTATTCATCTGAAAATTATCTGCTCATATCCTTTGATCATTTCTCAACTAAGGAATGATTTGAATTCTCATCAATTTCCCACAGTTCTTTATGTATTTTAGAAATTAGGTCTTTATCAGAAACAATGGCTATAATTTTTTTTTTCCTCCAGCTTTGTTCTTCTTTTCTAACCTTGACTATGTAGATTTTAATTGAATGTAATTAAAGTTGTTCATTTTGCATTTCATAATGTTCCCTAGTTTTTCTATGACCATAAATTTCTCCCTTCTCCAAAGATCTGATAGGTAAACTATACTTTGCTCTCTTAATTTGCTTATAGTATCACCAAAATCATGTATCCATTTTGACCTTATTTTGGTATAGGGTGTGAGTTGTAGGTCTATGCCATGTTTCTAACACATTATTTTTCAATTTCCCCCAAATTTTTGTGAAATAGTGAGTTCTTACCCCAGAAGCTGAAGTGAGTAATTGATATTTTTCCAATTATTTAGATCTGACTTTATGTGTGTGAAAAGTTGTGTTTATATGGTTCCTAGGTTTGTTTTGACAAGTAGACACTCAAGTATTTTATTTTGTCTATAGTTATTTTAAATCAAATTTCTCTATATTTTGCTTCTAGACATTATTAATTACACATAGAAATCTATATTAAGTAAGTTGTTTTTTAATTATACTGTTTTATTTACGGAACATATGCATGGGTAATTTTTTACAACATTATCCCTTGCACTCACTTCTGTTATGACTTTTCCCTTTCCTCCCTCCCCTCTTTTTCTAGATGGCAGGCAGTCTTATACATGTTAAATATGTTATAGTATATCCTCAATAAAATATATGTGTGCAGAACCATACAGTTTTCTTGTTGCATAAGAAGAATTGGATTCAGAAGGTAAAAATAAACTGGAAATAAAATAAAAAATGCAAGTAGTCCACATTCATTTCCCAGTGTTCCTTCTCTGGGTAGCTGATTCTGTCCATCATTGATCAATTGTAACTGAATTAGATCTTCTCTTTGTCGAAGATATCCACTTCCATCAGAATACATCCTCGTACAGTATTGTTGTTGAAGTATATAATGATCTTCTGGTTCTGCTCAATTCACTCAGCATCAGTTCATGTAAATCTTTCCAAGCCTCTCTGTATTCATCCTGCTGGTCATTTCTTATAGAACAATAATATTTGAGAACATTCATAAACCACAATTTACCCAATCATTCTCCAATTGATGGGCATCCATTCATTTTCCAGTTTGTAGTCACTACACAAAGAGCTGCCACAAACATTTTGACACATAAAAGTCCCTTTCCCTTTTTTAGTATTTCTTTGGGATATAAGCCCCACTGCTGGAACAAAGGGTATGCACAGTTTGATAACTTTTGGGGCACAATTCCCCACTGCTCTCCAGAATGGTTGGATTCATTCACAACTCCACCAACATAACATCGTTGTCCCAGTTTTCCCACATCCTCTCCAAAATTCATTATTATTTTTTCCTGTCATCTTAGCCAATCTGATAGATGTGTAGTGGTATCTCAGAATTGTATTAATTTGCATTTCTCTGATCAATAGTGATTTGGAACACCCTTTCTTATGAGTATACTCAAAATAGTTTCAATTTCATCACCTAAAAATTGTCTTTTCATATCCTTTGACCATTTATCAATGGGAGAAATGGCTTCATTTCTTATAAATTAGAGTCAATTCGCTATATATTTTGGAAATGAGGTCTTTATCAGAACCTTTAACTGTAAAACTTTTTCCAGTTTATCACTCCGTTTCTAGTCTTGTTTGCATTAGATTTGTTTGTACAAATTTTCTATTTTGTGATCAATAATGATATCTATTTCTTCTTTGGCCACAAATTCCTTCCTCCTCCACAAGTCTGAGAGGTAAGCTATATTATGTTCCTTTAATTTACCTATAATCTCATTCTTTATGCTTAAATCATGGATCCCTTTTAATCTTATCTTGGTGTACAGTGTTAAGTGTGGGACTATGACTATTTTCTGCCATACTAATTTCCAGGTTTCCCAGCAGTTTTTGAGTGAATTCTTATCCCAAAAGTTGGGATCTTTGGGTTTCTCAAACACTGGATTGCTATAGTTATTAATTGTTTTGTCCTGTGAATCTAACCTATTCCACTGATCAACTAATCTATATCTTAGCCAAATGTTTTGGTCACTGCTGCTTTATAATATCCTTCCACTTTTGTTTGATTTTTTTTTCATTAATTCTCTTGAAATTCTTGACCTTTTGTTCTATCATATAAATTTTGTTGTTATTTTTTCTAGGCCATTAAAATAGTTTTTTGGTAGTCTGATTGGTATAGCATTAAATAAATAATTTGGGGAATATTTTCATCTTTATTATATTCACTTGGCCTATCCTAGAGCACTTGATATTTTTCCAATTATTTAAATCTGACTTTATTTGTGTGGAAAGTGTTTTGCAATTTTGTTCATATAATTCCTGATTTTCCTTTTCTCCTTTCTGAATATAGTGAGCTCTGTAGGATACAAGCCCAACAAAATAGTCAAAGTGGAGTTCATACTGCAATCACCTGTGACCTACTAACAGGTGCAGGTCCTTATGCAGATGTCGCAGCACAAATTAGTTATTCTGTAGCAGCATATCAGCAAATTGCTGATAATGCTATCAAAGCGTGGGCTTCTCTTCACAATAAAGACGACAAGGGGGGGGCCTTCACAAAAATAACACAAGGGCCAAATGAACCCTTTGCTGACTTTGTGGGATGCTTGCAGACAGCTATCACAAGAACAAATGGAGAAAATGCAGTAACAGACATTTTGATAAGGCAACTTGCTAAGGAAAATGCTAATGAGGTTTGCAGAAGAATTATACTAGGACTGCACAAGGATGCTCCTTTAGAGGAGCTCATAAGACGCTGTGCCACAGTAGGCACAGGTGCCTTTTATAGCCAAACTATGATGCAGACTTCCCAAAATCCAAACATGAGAAGACAGAGTCCCTCCTGGCAAGGGACTTCCAGAGAGACTCGTAGATGCTTTCAGTGTGGAAAAGTAGGAAATCTGAAAGCTCAATGTTGATATAGAGATAGAATGGGAAAACAAGGTGGGAGAACAAGACCTCAAACCCCATGTCCAAAATGCAACAGAGGCTTCCATTGGGCCTCAGAATGCAGACAGATTCAGGGAAACAGGATGAGGGGCCCAATGCTGAGGATTTTTGTGGATTTATTTTGTATCCTTCAACTTTGCTAAAGTTGTGAATAATTTCTAATAGCTTTTTACTAGAATGTCTGGGGTTCTCTAAGTATACCATATATTATCTGCAGAGTGATAATTTGAGTTTCCTCATTACCTACTCTAATTCCTTTAAACTCTTTCTCAACTCTTCTTGCCGAGACTAGAGTTTCTAATACAATATTGAATAATAATGATGATAGTGGGCAACCTTTTTTCACTTCTGATCTTACTGGGAATGCTTCCAGTTTACCCCCATTACATATGATTTTTATTGATGATTTTAAATAGATGCTCCTGATTTTTTTTTTTTAAGGAAAAGTCCATTTATTCCCATACTCTCAAGCATTTTTTTTAGGAATGGATTTTGGATTTTATCAAATGCTTTTTCTGCATCTATTGAGGTGATTATATGGTTTTTGTTAATTTGGTTATTAATATAGTTAATTATGCTAATAGTTTTCTTAATATTGAATTAGCCCTGCATTCCTGGTATAAATCCTACTTGGTCATAGTGTATTATTCTGCGATAATTTTCTATAATCTTTTTGCTAATATTTTATTTAAGATTTTAGCATCAATATACATTAGGGAATTAATCTATAATTTTCTTTCTCTGTTTTCAACCTATTTGGTTTAGATATCAGTACCATGTATATATCATAAAAGGAATTTCATAGGACTCCTTCAATCCCTTTTTTTTTCAAATACTTTATATAGCATTGGAGTTAATTGTTCTTTAAATGTTTGATAGAATTCACATGTAAATCCATCTGGTTCTAGAGATTTTTTTCTTAGAGAGTTGATTAATAGCTTGTTTTTTTTTTTTTTCTAAGATGGGACTGTTTAAGCAATTTACTTTTTCCTCTGTTAATCTGGGCAAGCTATCTTTTTGAAGGTATTCTTCCATTTCATTTGAGTTATCCAATATATAGTATATAAATTTTATAGGCATAAAGTTGGACAAAGGAGCTCCTAATTATTGTTCTAATTTCTTCTTCATTAATGGTGAGTTCTCGCTTTTCATTTTTAAAACTAACAATTTGATTTTCCTCTTTACTTTTTTTAAAATCAGATTTACTAAGGGTTTATCTATTTTGTTGATTTTTTTCACAAAACCAACTCTTAGCTTTATTAATTAATTCACTAGTTTTTACTATCAATTTTATTAATTTCTTCTTTTATTTTTAAAATTTCAAGTTTAGTGTTTGACTGGGTTTTTTAATTCATTATTTTCTAATATTTTTAGTTGCAAGCCCAATTCATTGATCTTCTCTTTCTCTATTTTATGCAAGTAGGCTTCCAGAGATACAAAATTTCCCCTCATTACCGCTTTGGCTGCATCCCACACAATTTGGTATGATGTCTCATTATTGTCATTTTCTTGGGTGAAGTTATTAATTATGTTTGTCATTTGTTGTTTCACCCAATCATTCTTTTGTATGAGATTATTCAGTTTCCAATTAATTTTTGGTCTATTTTCCCCTGGTTTTTTATTGAATGTAATTTTCATTGCATTGTGATCTGAAAAGGATGCATTTACTATCTCTGCCTTTCTGCATTTGAATTTGAGGTTTTTATATCCTAATATATGGTCAATTTTTGTATAGCTTCCATGAATTGCTGAGAATAAAGTGTACTTTTTTCTGTCTCCATTTAGTTTTCTCTAAAGATCTATCATACCTAACTTTTCTAGTATTCTATTTACATCTTTGACTTCTTTCTTATTTATTTTGTGGTTTAATTTATCTAATTCTGTGGGTGTAAGGTTGAAATCTTCCAGTATTATAGTTTTGCTGTCTATTGCTTCTTGCAGCTCTCTTAATTTCTCTTTTAAGGATTTAGATGCTACACCTCTTGATACATATATGTTTAATATTGATATTGCTTCATTATCTATGCTATCTTTAGCAAGATATAGTGCCCTTCCTTATCTCTTTTCATTAGATCAATTTTTGCTTTTGCTTGATCTGAGATCAGGATGGCTACCCCTGCTTTTTTTTACTTCACTTAGGCATGGTAGTTCTGCTTCAACTTTTTACCTTTACTGTTTATTTATCTCCCAGCTTCAAGTGTATTTCCTGTAAACAAGATATTGTAGATTTTGGCTTTTAATCCAGTCTGCTATTCGCCTGTGCTTTATGGGAGAGTTTACCCCATTCACATTTATGGTTAAAACTACTAATTCTGCTTCTTCCGGTTAAGATGGCGGAGAGGAGGCACACAGCTACATAAGCTCCATGCTTTCTCTCACTATCCATTTCATTACAAGCCTCTGAATTAATGCTTGACTGAAAAAAAAACCCACAAATAGTTACCAAGAGAAGCCATCGTTGAGATTCGCCAAGAAAGGTCTGTCTTTACTGGAGGGCTGGGACAGTTTTAGATCGGGCGCAGGCGGCGGGCAGCGGCAGTGAGAGCATGGGAGCAGACTGGAGAGGGGGTGGGGAGTGATCGCAGCCATCTCTGCGGGGAGAGCTTTGCTACAGGTTTGGATACTTTGCTCCGGCAGCAAGTCAGCAGCCCAGCAGAGAAGCTAAAAACACCGGGGCTGAAGAATACAACCCCAAACAGCTGGAGTCTCTCGGGACCTGGCCGCCCTCCCCCCTTCTCCCCCCCACAGTGACTCAGCACGCTCTGGGATCTCAGAGCACAGGCGCACACAGTCCTGCTAGTGCCTCACTGGGGCCCCCTGCAGTCTGTAGAGGAAGCTCGATAACATACCCAGCCCCTCCCCCAAAGAAAGACTCCAGTTTTTTCTGTTTTTCTTTGGTAGTTTGTCTTTGATTATTAGACAGAATGAGCAAGAAGCTGAAGAGGACTTTAACCCTTGACAGCTTCTATACAGATAGAGAGCAGACTCTAAATCCTGAGGAGACTAAAAACAGACAGTCCCCAGGTGAATCCCCAAAGGAGGAGATCATCTGTTCCTCAGCACAGATGAACCTCATAGAAGTGATTAAAAAGGCTCTCACAAGGGAGCTAGAAGAAAAATGCGGAAAGTAGAGTGAGGCTTGGCAAAAGGAGAGGGAAGCTTGGGAAAAGGAGAGGGAGGCTTGGCAAAAGAGCCTGGAGAAAGTTAAAGAGAGAGTGGATAAAAAAGTAAAATCCTTGAAAAATAGGATTGGTGAACTGGAAAACAAAATTGGCGAAATGGGAAAGAATTCCACAGAACAAAAGAACTCAATGGGACAATTAGAAAAAAATTTTTAAAAAGTGAGTGAAGAAAATACTTCACTGAAAATCAGAATTGAACAAGTGGAATTGAATGACTCGAGGAGACAAGAAGAATCAGTCAAGCAAATCCAAAAAAATCAAACAATGGAAAAGAATGTGAAATACCTTCTGAAGAAGACAACAGACCTGGAAAACAGATCCAGGAGAGACAATCTGAGAATCATTGGACTTCCAGAAAAACATGATGAAAAAAAGAGCCTGGACACTATTTTCCAGGAAATTATCAAAGAGAACTGCCCAGAAGTCATAGGAACAGAGGAAAAAATAAACATTGAAAGGATTCATCGATCACCCACTGAAAGGGATCCTAAAATCAAAACACCAAGGAATATAGTGGCCAAATGCCAGAACCCTCAGATGAAGGAAAAAATATTGCAAGCGGCTAGAAAAACCCAATTCAAGTATCAAGGAGCCACAATAAGGATCACCCAGGATCTGGCAGCATCCACATTAAAAGATCGAAGGGCCTGGAATATGATATTCCAAAAGGCTAAGGAATTTGGTATGCAACCAAAAATAACTTACCCAGCGAGAATGAGCATCTTTTTCCAGGGAAGAAGATGGATATTCAACGAAGTAAGCGAATTTCATCTATTTCTGATGAAAAAACCAGAACTTAACAAAAAGTTTGATCTACAAATATAGAACTCAAGAGAAATCTAAAAAGGTAAAGATTAATCTTGGGAACTATATTTCGACTATATAGATGTATAAAGAATACATGTATACCTTGTTCTAGAAATTGATGTGGAAAGGACATTGTACCAGAAAAAGGGTAAAGTGGGGGTACTACATCTCATGAAGAGGCATAGGAAACCTATTATATCTGAGAGAAAGAATGGAGGGGGATGAATATAGTGGGTATCTTACTGCCTTCAGAATTGGCTTTAAGTGAAAAATCTTAAGACATATTCAATCTATGGTGAAACTTCTCCCACCTCATTGAAAAGTGAGAAGGGAAAAAGTGAAAAGGGAAGGAATAAGCTAAGCGGAAGGGAATACGGGAACTGGGAGGGAAAGGGGTAAGATAGGGGGAGGAACTCTAAGGCGGGGAGAGGGATACTAAAAAGGGAGGGCTGTGAGAAGCAAGTGGTGCTCACAAGCTTAATACTGGGAAGGGGGGAAAGGGGAAAGAAGGGAGAAAAGCATAAACCGGGGTTAACAAGATGGCAAGTAATACAGAATTGGTCATTCTAACCATAAACATGAACGGGGTAAACTCCCCCATAAAGAGGAAGCAGTTAGCAGAATGGATTAAAAGCCAGAATCCTACAATATGTTGTTTACAGGAAACACACCTGAAGCGGGGAGATACATGCAGGTTAAAGGTAAAAGGTTGGAGCAAAATCTACTATGCTTCAGGTGAAGTCAAAAAAGCAGGGGTAGCCATCCTGATCTCAGATCAAGCTAAAGCAAAAATTGATCTAATTAAAAGAGATAAGGAAGGGCACTATATCTTGCTAAAGGGTAGCATGGATAATGAAGCACTATCTATATTAAACATATATGCACCAAGTGGGGTAGCATCTAAATTCTTAAAAGAGAAACTAAGAGAGCTGCAAGAAGAAATAGACAGTAAAACTATAATAGTGGGAGATCTTAACCTTGCACTCTCAGAATTAGATAAATCAAACCACAAAATAAATAAGAAAGAAGTCAAAGAGGTAAATAGAATACTAGAAAAGTTAGATATGATAGATCTCTGGAGAAAATGTAATGGAGACAGAAAGGAATACACTTTCTTTTCAGCAGTTCATCAAACCTATACAAAAATTGACCATATATTAGGACATAAAAACCTCAAACTCAAATGCAGTAAGGCAGAAATAGTAAATGCATCCTTTTCAGACCACGATGCAATGAAAATTACATTCAACAAAAAACCAGGGGGAAGTAGACCAAAAAATAATTGGAAACTAAATAATCTCATACTAAAGAATGATTGGGTGAAACAGCAAATCATAGACATAATTAATAACTTCACCCAAGAAAACGATAATAATGAGACATCATACCAAAATGTATGGGATGCAGCCAAAGCGGTAATAAGGGGAAATTTCATATCTCTAGAGGCCTATTTGTATAAAATAGAGAAAGAGAAGGTCAATGAATTGGGTTTGCAACTAAAAATGCTAGAAAAGGAACAAATTAAAAACCCCCAGTCAAACACTAAACTTGAAATTCTAAAAATAAAAGGTGAGATCAATAAAATTGAAAGTAAAAAAACTATTGAACTGATTAATAAAACTAAGAGTTGGTTCTATGACAAAACCAACAAAATAGACAAACCCCTAGTAAATCTGATTAAAAAAAGGAAAGAGGAAAATCAAATTGTTAGTCTTAAAAATGAAAAGGGAGAACTCACCACTAACGAAGAAGAAATTAGAGCAATAATTAGGAGTTACTTTGCCCAACTTTATGCCAATAAATTCGACAACTTAAATGAAATAGAAAAATACCTCCAAAAATATAGCTTGCCCAAACTAACAGAGAAAGAAGTAAATATCCTAAACAGTCCCATCTCAGAAAAAGAAATAGAACAAACTATCAATCAACTCCCTAAGAAAAAATCCCCAGGACCAGATGGATTTACATGTGAATTCTACCAAACATTTAAAGAACAATTAACTCCAATGTTATATAAACTATTTGAAAAAATAGGGATTGATGGAGTCCTACCAAACTCCTTTTATGACACAGACATGGTACTGATACCTAAACCAGGTAGGCTGAAAACAGAGAAAGAAAATTATAGACCAATCTCCCTAATGAATATTGATGCTAAAATCTTAAATAAAATATTAGCAAAAAGATTACAGAAAATCATCCCCAGGATAATACATTATGACCAAGTAGGATTTATACCTGGAATGCAGGGCTGGTTCAATATTAGGAAAACTATTAGCATAATTGACTGTATCAATAACCAAACAAACAAAAACCATATGATCATCTCAATAGATGCAGAAAAAGCATTTGATAAAATCCAACATCCATTCCTAATAAAAACAATTGAGAGCATAGGAATAAATGGACTTTTCCTTAAAATAGTCAGGAGCATATATTTAAAACCATCAGTAAGCATCATATGCAATGGGGAAAAACTGGAACCTTTCCCAGTAAGATCTGGAGTGAAGCAAGGTTGCCCACTATCACCATTATTATTTAATATCGTATTAGAAACACTAGCCTCGGCAATAAGAGTCGAGAAAGATATTAAAGGAATTAGAGTAGGCAATGAGGAAACCAAACTATCACTCTTTGCAGATGATATGATGGTATACCTAGAGAACCCCAGAGATTCTACTAAAAAGCTATTAGAAATAATTCATAATTTTAGCAAAGTAGCTGGCTACAAAATAAATCCCCATAAATCCTCAGCATTTTTATACATCACCAACAAAACCCAACAGCAAGAGATACAAAGAGAAATTCCATTCAGAATAACTGTTGATACCATAAAATATTTGGGAATCTATCTACCAAAGGAAAGTCAGGAATTATATGAGCAAAATTATAAAAAAGTCTCCACACAAATAAAGTCAGACTTAAATAATTGGAAAAATATTAAGTGCTCTTGGATCGGCCGAGCGAACATAATAAAGATGACAATACTCCCTAAACTAATCTATTTATTTAGTGCTATACCAATCAGACTTCCAAGAAAATATTTTATTGATCTAGAAAAAATAACAACAAAATTCATATGGAACAATAAAAAGTCGAGAATCTCAAGGGAATTAATGAAAAAAAAAATCAAATGAAGGTGCCCTAGCTGTACCTGATCTAAAATTATATTACCAATTTGGTATTGGCTAAGAAATAGATTAGTGGATCAGTGGAAAAGGTTAGGTTCACAAGCCAGAATAGTCAACTATAGCAATCTAGTGTTTGACAAACCCAAAGCCCCTAACTTCTGGGATAAGAATTCATTATTTGATAAAAACTGCTGGGATAATTGGAAATTAGTATGGCAGAAATTAGGCATGGACCCACACTTAACACCATATACCAAGATAAGATCAAAATGGGTCCATGACCTAGGCATAAAGAACAAGATTATAAATAAATTAGAGGAACACAGGATAGTTTATCTCTCAGACTTGTGGAGGAGAAAGAAATTTGTGACCAAAGATGAACTAGAGACCATTACTGATCACAAAATAGAAAATTTCGATTACTTCAAATTAAAAAACCTTTGTACAAACAAAACTAATGCAAACAAGATTAGAAGGGAAGCAACAAACTGGGAAAACATCTTCACAGTTAAAGGTTCTGATAAAGGCCTCATTTCCAAAATATATAGAGAACTGACTCAAATTTATAAGAAATCAAGCCATTCTCCAATTGATAAATGGTCAAAGGATATGAACAGACAATTTTCAGAGGATGAAATTGAAACTATTACCACTCATATGAAAGAGTGTTCCAAATCATTATTGATCAGAGAAATGCAAATTAAGACAACTCTGAGATACCACTACACACCTGTCAGATTGGCTAAGATGACAGGAAAAAATAATGATGAATGTTGGAGGGGATGCGGGAAAACTGGGACACTGATGCATTGTTGGTGGAGTTGTGAACGAATCTAACCATTCTGGAGAACAATCTGGAATTATGCCCCAAAAGTTATCAAATTGTGCATACCCTTTGACCCAGCAGTGTTTCTATTGGGCTTATATCCCAAAGAAATACTAAAGAAAGGAAAAGGGACCTGTATGTGCCAAAATGTTTGTAGCAGCCCTATTTGTAGTGGCTAGAAACTGGAAAATAAATGGATGCCCATCAATTGGAGAATGGCTGGGTAAATTGTGGTATATGAATGTTATGGAATATTATTGTTCTGTAAGAAATGACCAGCAGGATGAATACAGAGAGGTTTGGAGAGACTTACATGAACTGATGCTAAGTGAAATGAGCAGAACTAGGAGATCATTATACACTTCGACAACGATATTGTATGAGGACATATTTTGATGGAAGTGGATTTCTTTGACAAAGAGACCTGAGTTTCAATTGATAAATGACGGACAGAAGCAGCTACACCCAAAGAAAGAACACGGGGAAACAAATGTGAACTATCTGCATTTTTGTTTTTCTTCCCGGCTTATTTATACCTTCTGAATCCAATTCTCCCTGTGCAACAAGAGAACTGTTCAGTTCTGCAAACATATATTTTATCTAGGATATACTGCAACATATCCAACATATATAGGACTGATTGCCATCTAGGGGAGGGGGTGGAGGGAGGGAGGGGAAAATTCAGAACAGAAATGAGTGCAAGGGATAATGTTGTAAAAAAATTACCCTGGCATGGATTCTGTCAATATAAAGTAATTATTAAATAAAATTTTTTTTAAAAAAAGAAAGGTTAGATATTAAAGACCTCTGGAGAAGTTGAATGGAAAAAGAAAAGAGTATGCTTTTTCATATATATATATATATATATATATATATATATATATATAGGGGTGTGTGTGTGTGTGTGTGTGTGTGTGTTATCTTCACACAAATTATCCATCTATCAGAACATAATAAGACCAAAATATATATATGATTTAAATAGAAAAGGTGATATAAATGAATTAGAAAAGCATAAAAACTTTTACCTGTCAGATCTAAGGATAAAGGAAGAATTTATAGGACTAAAACAAGTGTTAGAGAGGATCAAAGAAAGGAAAATTGATGATTTTGATTACATGAATATAATTTTCTTAGTGTGTTTTCTGGAGGTCTTTGCGGCAGCCTTCTTTTCAGCAGATTAATCATCACAAGAAGAGGCAGGTGTTAAAGTCCAAATCCTTTATTATCCCTTTCATAATCTAGTTTTCTTGCCTGAGGCCCATTTAGCTTTCTTGAGAGCCTTTCAGTTCAGCCTTGGTCTCAGTGGGGGAAGTGCAGGAGGCCAGGCCAGCCACCACAAGAAGAGCCACCAAGAGCCTAACTGAAGATGGAATGAATCTCTCTCCTTGGCTCCAAGAGCTTGAGCTCTGGCCTCCAGTGATCTGTCTTCTCTGGCTCTGAGTGAATCTGGCTCTGATTCTGGCTTATAGGCTCTACATTGAATATAAACCAATCATTATATCACTAGGAAACCATTATTTGTTGAAAGATTAAATCAGTCATAAATAAATAGACTAAATAACTATTGTCTTTATCAATTCCACTGACTTAACACCTTATAAGAATCCTTGAAATTACATGTTTTTGCAAAATCAAAACAAAGGTAGCCAAAATTAGTAGAAAAGTAGGAAACTAGCAATTTTTAACAGATTTTTCTGATAAATGTCTCTTTTCTCAAATATATAATAAACTTAGTCAAATTAATAAAGTATTTCCCAACTAATAAATGATCAAAGGATATGAATACTCAGTTTTCAAAAGAAGAAATTAAAACTATATGAATTACTTTATAGATGAATTAGACCCAAGTGAAAAATACTCTACATTACTATTTGAGATTTGTGTTTATGATATATATATATACATATATATTATATATATATATATATTATATATATATATATATATATATATATATATATATATATATAATATATATATATATATATATATATATGGTATAATTGTGAAGTACCATCTCAGAAATATCAAATTCACTAACATAACAGAAAAGGAAAATGGTAAATGCTGAATGGGAAAATCAGGTACTCATGTACTGTTGGAGTTGTGAGTTGGTCCAGCCTTCTAGAGAACAATTTTAAACTATGCCTAAAACTATAAAACTTCACATATTCTTTGGTTTAGCATTAGCAATATTAATTTGTATCTCAAAGAGATCAAAGAAAAAGAAAAAGGACCCATATGTAAAAAATTTTTATGTCATATTTTTATGGTGGGAAAGTTTTGGAAATTGATGGAATTGGGGAATAGTTGAATATACTCTGACATATGATTGTAATGGAATACTACTGTCTATGAAAAATGACAAGCAACTATGATAGAGCTTTTTTTCAACAAGGAGGTTATTCAAAGCAATTGCAATAGACTAGTAATGAAAAAAACTATCCACATCGAGAGAGAATTATGGAGATTGAATGTGTAACAAAGCACAGTATTTTCACCTTTTTTGTTGTTGTTGTTGTTGTTGTTTGCTTGCTTGTTATTTTTAATTTCTTGTGTTTTTTTCTTTTCCTTTTGATCTGATTTTTCCTGCACGACATGATGAATATAGAAATATGTTTAGAAGAACTGATCATTTACAACCTATATTGGATTGCTTAATGTCTAGCGAAGGGGGGGAGGAGAGAAAGAGGAAGAAAAATTTTGCAAAGCAGAATAATGAAAGCATCTTTGCATGTATTTGGAAAAATAAAATAATATTGAATAAAAGTAAATAAATAAAAATTACATTTCAGAAAAATAAATGCAGTCAGCTTATAATGGGCTTGGAACTCTTGAGTCAATGCACTGAGGTCAGGACAGCTGAGCACTTAAGGCTAACTACTGATTGGACAATACTCTATGGGCATATGCTTGGAAAATGGCCCTTCCCATTATCCTGTGCTGGCTCGATGATTGGTGTATACAGATAATTGTAGGAGGGACTAGAGTGTAGATTAAAACTATTCAGAGTCACTATTCAGTAGATGAGGGAGAAGGAAGGTTGTGGAGATTCTGCTTCCATCCAATTCAATCCTACCTCTAAAGACCAAGAATAAACACTAAGGACTTTTGCTTATCCTGACTCCAGCTGATTCTAAGGTATCCAGGGTGCTAATGTGGTCATCACATCAGCTGAACAAAAGTAAATAAATAAGAGAAATAATGATCAGGATAATTTCAGAAAAACCTAAAATTTAATTGATGCATAAGCCATTAAACAAAATCAGAAGATCATTGTACGCAGCAATAGCAATATTGTAATGATGATTAAGTGTGAAAGACTTTGCTACTCTGATCAATATATTTATCCAAGAGAAGGAATTATGATTAAAATGTGTTCAACTTCCAGAAAGAAAATTGATGAATTCAGTGTAACAACAAATTCTTCATGGTTTTCTCAAAAATCTATGGAGCAGTTCCAGTATTTTTCAGAATGCATCAGAACAAAGAACTAGGTACAGCTTTTTAATGTAGTTTTGTACAGCTTGTTTTTAAAATGTATATTAAGTTTATTATAAGAACAGAACAATTGCCCTGCTTCTCCTTGATTACTTCTGAATTTTATCTCTCTTCTGTGCATTATTTTAAAATGTCATTGATTTACTTTTCTTTCCCTTCTATTTTAAAATTAAAACTCAAAGTAGGAATCAAAAAGTTTAATAAGAGTAGAGAATAAGAGAATAATAAGAAGAGCAGGACTATATGTATGTGTTCTATATATTCAATGAAATAGATAACCAACTTAACTTTTATAAATTTAAATAAATCAATTCATTTCTTCAATCAAAAATAAAGGAAATGGAATAAAATTTTAAGAAACTTTTTTTTACATGAATTGAGTGAAGCAAACAGAACCAGGAATCACGGCAATTATGTGTGATTGTTAACTATGAAATACTTGATTCTTCTCAGTGGTTCAGTGTTTGAAAGGCAATCCCAATAGACTTTGGATAGAAAACGTCATCTGCAACCAGAAAAAGAACTATGAAGATTGAATACAAATCAACACATGCTATGTTTACTTATTTTTTTCTGTTTTTCTCCTCTCCCATGGTTTTTCACTTTTGCTCTAATTTTTCTCTGCCAAGATGATTCATAAAACAATGTGTATTAAAAATCAATCAATTATTTATTTATTTTAAATTATTTTAAAAATTTAAAAGAAAAATTTTTTTGCTGCATACAAGAAATATATTTAAAAGATATATATGCTTTCAATGAAGATATTGACTCATGATTTTAACAATAATTGATATTGATATTCAAAAAAGACAATCAAGGAAACATTATACTTAAAGACAAAATACATGCATGAAATAGCTTCAGCTGGTAACTTCTTTTTAAATGATATGTGACTTGTACAACATCAATAGTAATATAATTATAGTAGGAAACTTTAATATCCTTTCCTTTCAGCTATGGGTATTCTCTTTGGTCCCTGCTTTACCTACTGAACCCCCGAACTTCCCTTAAGTCCTAAATCAACCTTCTACAGGAAGACTTTCCCAGCTCCTCTTATCACTTCCCCTCTATTCATTATTTCCTATTTGTCCTGAATCTAATTTTCTTTGTGTATATTTGTTTAAATGGCATCTTTTCCTTAAGATTGTGCTTCTTTTTGTATCACCAGAACTTCAATATAGTGCCTGAAACATTTGTTGTTATTGTTCGGTTGTTGCATTTTTTCCCAACTCTTCCTGATCCCATTTGAGCTTTCCTTTGGCAAACTTACTACAATAGTTTGCCATTTCCTTCTCTAGCTCATTTTACAGATATAGAAACTGAAGCAAACAAAGTTAAGTGACTTGTCCAGGCTAGTCAGTGTCTGAAACTCAAGAAGGTGTGTTATGAGCCAGAACTTGAAACAAGGTGTTAACTCACTGGAATTGATAGAAACACCTTTGAGAGTTCACACATTAGTTTATAAGTTTGGGAGATTTCAGGATTCAGTATGAGATTCACAAGTTTACACCTCCCACAATCCCACTCTCTCAGAGGAGGAATCAACCTTTGGGTTCACACCTTTAACAGATTATATATATAAGGAGCTCCAGGAGTCAGTTGAGAGGAGTAGAATCAAGATTCAGAGAGAGCTGGAGGCTGAAGCTGGCAGACAAGCTGCAAGAGTTCTTGGAACCAAGGAGGGAGATAGGCCTCTAAGAAAACTAACCAGGCTATTTTGAAGGAGACAATAAAGGATTTAAACTTTTAACACCTGGCTCCATTTGAGGTGATTATTACATGGAACTGAAACTAAGACTGCTTCCAGAAGCCTCCCCCAGAAACCTGCTCCCAGAGAACGATTATGATTTTGAAAAGAAAAGAACACCACAAAGGTGAATCTTACTTCCTCCAGGAATGTTGCTTTATCCACTGTACCACCTATCAGCCCTGCTTAGCACATAGTAGGCACTTATTTATTAAGTGTGTATTAATATGTATATCATATATATTAATATGTATGTTATATATAATATGTAATTTGTGTATTTATTCTAGAGAGCACATATATTTATGGAGTTATAAAGTTATAAAATTATAAAGACATAAAATTCATGCTTAAATTACATATGAATATACATATTTATACACCCACATATTTATGCATATTTATAAACATATATGTATAAATATATATACATATATAACACATATTTATATATGTACATACATATATAATTTGTGTATGTTATACAGAGAAATATATTTGTGAAGTTATATAGAAATAAAATGTATATTTAAATCATATAGGTATTTATATATAGGTACTTATATATGGGTGTATGTATGTATGTATGTATAATGGGAGGGAAAACATAATTTCCAGATTTATGGAATTGCAGAATTTCTGGATTTAAAGGGCCCTCAGAGGCCATTCTAACAAGCATCTGTTTCTTCTAAAACACACCAATAAGCAGTACACTTGCAGGAGCCAGTTTCTTTCCCTGTTACACTTCCCTGGTCATCTCTATTTTCACACCAATAGTGGTTTTAAAAAATCCTTTCTATTTTTGTAAAATTGATTAAAGTACAACACTGGAATTTGATATTTGATTCCTACATACCAGTCATTCATTTCCTTTTTAAGATATAACAAAATTCTGGGCACTAATAAACCAGTCACTCAAATGGATGAGCCAAGTGTTTTGGTTAAAACAAAAATGTAGTTCATCCTTTGCCTCATAGTGAAACTGAACCTGAATCTTGTTTGAGGTTCAAGAAGTTGAGTTAACTCTCCCTCAAAATCTTGTTTTTGAGCTTCTCTACCCTTCCTGCTTTTGGTTGAGAGCAGAAACCAAAATTCCACAAGAAAAGCAATTCTTGTATTTCCAGCCCTTCAAAGCCTAAGAGTTGCTGCCAATTTCATGAAAAAAAGTC
Source organism: Antechinus flavipes (assembly GCF_016432865.1). Taxonomy (NCBI): domain Eukaryota; kingdom Metazoa; phylum Chordata; class Mammalia; order Dasyuromorphia; family Dasyuridae; genus Antechinus; species Antechinus flavipes. The sequence goes on from NC_067402.1 coordinate 233,551,729, forward strand.
CCCCTACTAATTTCTAGCCCCATAGTTTCTTATATTCAAATAAATGTTGTTCAAATTTGCTGAATAATCAAGAGAGTTATTTTAGGAAAACCTTGAAAATTCTTCAGCGAAGTGAGTAGGAAACAAGATGACATCAAATGGTGTATTTCTGCAAGTTCACCTGAAAAATTCATATTAACTTTTCCAATGCTCTTGATTGACTGACATAAAAAGAGAAATTTCCTAACATTTCAAAGAAAAAAATTGAAACTTACATGGCAAAAACTGTAAATGAGTTTTGATATTTTACAAACTATTCTCAAGGGTGATATTATTACATTTAAACTATTTTAAATTTATGATTTCAAAGCCAATTTAAAACAACTTTGTTTTTTATAGCTTTAGAGATGTATGGAAAATAACCTTTTGTGGTATTATGAGGTCTCAGTCACGCAGTTTCATACATTTCTACTGCTTTCTTGAATACAATTATCATGGCAAAGATTTAGAAATAGACTACTTGCTTCTATCTTCAATGTGAACTTGAGAGGAAGTTAAGTTAATGAAATGTAATTATCTAATTCTAGCTTTAGTATGGTCCCTAGGAAGGAAGGAAACAAGCATTTATTAAGCTCTTACTATGTGTAGTAGGTACTGTGATAAATATTTTACAAATATTTAATCATTTGATCCTGGAAAGTAGGTGCTATTATTTTCATTTTATCATTCAAAAAATTTGAGCAGAGAGCTTAAGTGGCTTTTCCAAAGTCATACAACTTATGTCTCAGACTAGATTTGAACTCAGATTTTTCTGACTTTAAGCCATCTTTCTAATGTACTAGCTAGTTCCCTCCAGAATCTTTCCCTTCTAAATATTGGCCAACTACTATTGAGGAGTTATCTGAATTATACAGCATTTTTTAGTTATAAAAATAATTTTAAAAATTGTCTAACAAAGTATCCTTTTCTATTATAAGGTGATAAATAGAAGTAAAGGCAGTTCCATTCTCTGTAACCCATAATCACCTCAACAACATTATAAGGCCAAAGCAATCTGGATTCAAGGAACTTGTCTATATCCTCTAGAGTACAGTGTTGAATTCGTACTCAGAAGAATAACTCTGAGTTTTAACAATATCCAAAAGCAAAAAGGATAGATTTTTTTTTCTGTCAAAGTTTATGTCCCACTAATACATTGCTGGTGGAGTTGCAAACTGATTCAACCATTCTGGAAAGCAATTTGGGGCTATTAAACTAAACATACCCTTTGATACAGTAGTGTTTCTACTGGGCTTGTATCCCAAAGAGATTATAAAGGGAAAGGGACCCTACATGTGCAAAAATATTTGTGGCAGCCTTTTTTTTTTATAGTAGCAAGAAACAGGAAACTGAATGGGTGCCCATCAGTTGGAGAATTGCTGAATAAGTTATGGTATATGAATATTATGGAATATTATTGTTTTACAAGAAATGATCAGCAGAATGATTTCTGATGCTAAGTGAAATGAACAGGAGCAGGAGATCATTATACATGGCAACAGCAAGATATACAGTGATCAATTCTGAAGGATGCATGTCTCTTCAACAATGAGATGATTCAAGCCAATTCCAATTGTCTTATGATGAAAAGAGCAATCTGCACCCAGAGAGAGGACTGTGGGAACTAGAGAGTGGATCACCATATAGTATTTTCACTCTTTTTGTTTTGTTTGTTTGCATTTTGTTTTCTTTCTCATTTCTTTTTTGGTCTGATTTTTCTTGTGCATCATGATGTTTGTATAAAGAAGAATTGCACATGTTTAACATATATTGGATTACTTGCCGTCTAGAGGATGGAGTAGGGGAAAGGGAGGGAAGAATTTGGAAAACAAGATTTTTCAATGGTGAATATTGAAAACTATCAATTCATATGTTTTAAAAATAAAAAGCTTTAATCTAAAAAATAAAACAAATTTTTGCATCATATTCATTAGGGGAAAAATATTATGTGCCTATATCCTAGATTTTCCTCACTTTTCCTTATTCTTTGATATTTCTTCCTATCACTTTGTTCACTTTTGGTCATAGATTTACATCTGGAAGTAACATTTAGCCCAAAATTTTCATTTTATAGATAAGGAAACTGAGGCATAAGGAGGTTAAATGGCTTGCCGGTTTTCACATGAGATAAAGATGATATGCTCCAAGTCCAGCCATGACTTTTTCTATTATACCAGATAGCTTCTATAGCAAAACACCAAAACAACTTGTCTACAAGAAGGCACAGAAAAGATGGAAACGTAATATTAATTCATAACATTTGAATTTGCAATTATTTTGAACTATACAAATCTTTTGTCATCTCTGCCAACCTGTAGAATGTAGGTTGAAACCTTGGATTTGTTTTGATTTGCACTTCTCTTATTAGTAATTTATAGTGGTATTTCATGTGGTTTTTATTAATATGCAGCTTTTAAAAGAACTATTTGTTCATTGTATTTGACCACCTACTAATTGAGGAATGGCTTATAGTCTACTACATTTCTGATAACTTCTTATATAGCTTAGATTTTTATCATATAATAAATGGTTTTATATATATGCTTTATATATTTATGTAAATTTTATTTATTATTTGGAACATAAGGAATATAATGAACTTTCCTGTATTCAAAGGAGAAGAGAAAATGAGAATTATATAGGAATCCAAAATATTACATATAGCTTCATTTTACTTTTAAGTGCAATAACATCAACAAGACTTTCAAAGATGCTTTATTTTGTAGCTTTTTGAACTTCTTTCTATTCTCTTCTGTAATTAAAAAAAATGCATCAATAACACTTTTTTCTTCCTGCTTTCCTTACTTTCCCCCTTCTTTTCCTTTTTTTTCTCCTGCTCTCCATTCTCAGTCTTTTTCTCCTTCCTTTAACTAACCTATTATTTGGCATTTTTCTATGCCAACTATCCTAAAATAAGGGAAAAAGGAAAAATTATAATAAACATATATTTAAAAATTTCATATTATCTATCTATCTATCTTTCATTCTGTCCTTGAGTTCATCCTCTCACTTGGAGTGTGAGTAGCATGAATTTTTATTAATATTTTAAAATCACATTTGGTGATTTTATTATCAGAATTAAGTGATTCAGAATTTTTTTATTTCCTATGTTGTTATAGTATATATTTTTCTCTTTTTTTCACTTAGTTCTATATCACTTCATAGAAGTCCTCCTAGGATTCTATGAAACTTTCACTTTTATTACAGTGCAATAACATTCTAGTCATATATATCATAATTTATTCATCCATTCTTAACTGATGGGCATCACCTTAGTTTCTTTAACATAAAAATTGTTATATATATTTTTGTTCATATAGGATATTTTATTTTTCTGTCTTTAGGGTATAAGCTTTTGATAAGCCAAAGGTCATACATATTATTGGCAGAGTTACAAATTGTTTCTAGAAAAGAAAACTCATAGATCTACCAATAATGCACCAGTATGTCCATCTTCCAGAAAAGCCTCCGGTGATTGTCATTTTTCTTTTCTGTCATCCTTGCCAATCTGATACATACAAGATGGAATTCAGGATATCTGATGTTTTTAATTGATAGTTATTTAGTACATTTCTTCAGATGCCTATTGGTAGCTTAGATTTCTGTCCTTGAAAACTGCCTGCTCATACCTTTTGGTCACTCATCTATTGGAGAATTAGGGTTTCTATGTCTTGGAAATGAGATTTTTATCATGGAAACTTGCTGCAAGGATTTCATTTAATTATTTTTCTTATACTCTTAAACGCCTTTGATTGAAAACATTTTAAATTTCATATAATAAAAATTATTTGTTTCATCTTCTGTAATTATCTCTTCTGAGTTTACTCGCATATTTGTGAAAAAAAATTATTAGTTGAAAAACTTATTTATTTATGAGACCACTTATATTTGGAATTTTGAACTTATCCCTTGTCCATTTTGAATTTAACTTGAGATATAATATATTGACTATACCTAATTTATTCCTGACTGCTTTCTAATTTTCCCACCATTTTTTAAACCCAGTCATTAGAGTCTTTGAGTTTCTCTATACAGTGGTATGTTGGTATTAGGTACTAGTGTTAATTAGTTCCAGAAGGCAATACAAATGTGAAAATGACAAATACTGAACACATTTTTCTTATAAAGAGTACCCAAGCATCCTTCTCCATCCAATTTCCCAAAGGGGAGAGTGGGGCTGCTAACTGCGGGAAAAACAAACCAGCACATCCTAGCACAGTTCCTTCCTTCTTGATTCAACTCATTTTCTGAGAAAAACCTCAGTCTTAATAAACTTCCTCCACTACATGCTGTTAAGGTTCTTAGTAGGGGCAAGCTAGGATGTGGAAGAGAAAGCTATGGTCTTATGCCCTCAGCTAAGCAGGGATGAGGGCTGCTAGAAGTCCTGGATCCTCCTCCTCATCCTTGATCACATCTACCATGGCAATTTCTACTTCGGCTATGACAGCTGCTGCTTATGCCAAGCGCTTGCTGCTTCTCCTCATGCTGAGCAGGCCAGTCACTTCATGTCCCTTTCAGTATTTCTGTTTTGGGAGCCAAGACACTATATGCTTCAGCCATGTAGTCCTGTAGGAAATGCCCATGGGACAGCCTATTGATCTGCATAATCTCAGCATCATGGACCGATGGGATCTGACAGTCCTGCATACCATTGCCTTCACTGGGGAGGAACTATCCATGTCTGAGAGCAATAGTATTGGTGGCAGGGGTTGAGTAGTACACCTGGCCAATCTCATATTCCTACTGCTTACCCAACCAAATATGATGAATACAGACAAGTGTTAAGTGCTGAAGAATTTTCTCACTGAAATGCTTCAAATACCAAATTCTGAGTTTTAAACCACATGAGTACTGAGGTACTACTATATTCTGTATCTAAAATGTTCCATATATGGTCTTTTCTATTTTTAAAACAATATAACACTTTTCATGATCACTGCTTCGTAATATATCTTGGAATCCATAACTGCTAAACTCATTTCTTCCTTGCCTTTCAAAATTCATTATTATTTTCCTTGAGATTCTTGGCATTTTGTACCTTCAGATGAATTTGCCCTTATTTTTCCTGGCTTAGTAAAGTAATCACTTGGTAGTTTGACTACCATGGAACAAAGGACTCCATCTTCCAATTTCATGCATTTACACTGGCTGTCCTCCATTCCTGGAAAGCTCTCCATCATCTCTTCCCTTTCTTCAAGTTTCAGATAAAATCCCATATACTGCAAAAAGAAAAAAAAAACCTTTCCCAATCCTTCTTAATTTAATGCCTTCTCTGTGTTGAATATTCCCTATTTATCATGTAATAGATTGTAAGTAATTGTTAGTATATCATTTTCCCCATTAAACTGTGAAATCTTGGAGGGCAGGATTGAGTCTCTGTGTGCATGTGTGTGTATCTCCCTGTTTCTCTCTCTCTCTCTGTCTCTGTCTCTCTATCTTTCTCTCTTTGTGTCTCTCTCTGTCTCTTTCTTCTCTCTCTCTCTCTCTCTCTCTCTCTCTCTCTCTCTCTCTCTCTCCCCCCTCCATCCCACTTCTTTTATTCTCTCTCTTCTCCTCACTATCTCCTCTTTTGTTCTTTTTAAAATCTGTAGTGTTCAGCATAGTGCCTCTCTTAGTATATTAGGTACTTTAAAATTAGGTATTTAAAACTGACTGACTAAATAAGTAAAGTAATTTAGGTGATCTTATCACTTTTTATTATTAATGGGCTTATACATTAATAACTTTTATTTGTCCATTTACTTAAGGATTCATATTTACTTTTTCTAGGGAGAAAGAAGAGAAGAGAGGTTAGTTTTTAACCTTAGGGCTATTTCCCCCAAACTGATCATGTTAAAGTCTGCAACTGTGTGAATTACGACAAAATGTGACAAGTTCTAAAAGAGATTGGTGTACTAGCTTACTTGTCTTTTGACACTTAAAACCAAGCATGGAACAACTAATTGGCTTAAGACTGGAAAATGAACATAAGATTCTATATTGTCACCTTATTTATTTAAGTTATATGCAAAATATTTTATGCAAAATGCCAGGCTGGACAAATCAAAACTCAGAATTAAGGTTTCTGGGAGAAATATCAATAATCTTAGATATGCAGGTGATACTACTCTAATAGCAGAAAGCAAAGAAGAATTTAACAAGTCTTTTGCTGAGGGTAAAAGAAGAAAGGATAAAAATTGGTTTGAAGCTTAACAAAAACAAAACAAATAATCAAGCAAATAAACAAAACCCTAAGAGCTTTACAATTGATCCCACTACTTCCTGGCAAATAAAGGGAGAAGAAATAGAAGCATTGTCAGATTTTATCTTCTTGGCTCTAAAAGCACTACAGATGATGACTGCAGTCACAAAATTAAAATGCACTTTCTCCTTGAAAAGAAAGTTATGGCAAAACTGGACACCATTCTAAAAAGCAGAGGCATCATCTTGTCAACAAAAGTTCATATAATCAAAGTTATGGTCCTTCCAGTAGCAATGTGCATGATTGTGAGAGTTGAACAAAGGAAAGCTGAGGCCATAGAATCAATGCTTTTAAATTGTCATTCTGGAGAAGACTTTGGATAGCAAGGAGATCAAATCAGTCAATATTTAAAAGAAATTAATTCATACTATTCACTAGAAGATCAAAAACCAAAGCTGAAATTTGGTTACATGATAAGAAGACAGAATTAATTGGAAAAGATCCTGAAATTGGGAAAGATTGAAGACAAAAGGAAAAAAAAGACAGTAAAGGATGAGATGAGTAGCTAGTGACATAGACACAATGAACATGAACTTGGACACTTCATGATCTATTGAAGGAGAGAAGGAACTAGTGTGCTATAGTTTGGAGCCAGACATTTCTAAACAAGGGCAACAAATAACATGTGATCTGATCCCAGTCAAAAGGCAATGGTTTTCCATCCTCTTTCCTCTTCATTATGTGTTTGCAAAGAAAAGAAGGAAATAAAAAAGCATTTATACTTACTATATGGCAAGCACTATCCTAAATGCTTTGCAGGTGTTGGGGAATAGTTGCTATTATACTTTTAAAATCCTTATTTTATTTTTAAGGAAACTGAGGCAGAAAGAGATTAAGTGATTGATCAGAGATCATCCAAGTACTAAGTAGGAAGTCTGGATTTTAACCCCCCAGCACTCTATCCACTTCACTACATATTGAGGAGAGTCAGTGTTTATTTTTTATTGTGGGACAAATATTGAACAGGAAATGATTGTGTTGTTAACCTATTTGAAATTGACTTCTCAAAATGCACCCTTTGCCCAAGCTTGCAAGTCAGCATTTGTTCTTGCCAGGGTCATGAAATGTTGGTGAACAAGAAGTACTGAAAATGCACTTTAAGGACTAGAGTTTAGTGATAACTCATAGGGATTTTACCTTGTTTGTATTCTCTCTTCTTTATTCTAAAGATTCAGCTGTTCTTATTTCTATATCTAGTACATGAGACCTTTTAGATTTTAGAGAATTAAAATTTTCTAAAGAAAGTGCTTAATACATCATTCTGAATGTCCCATGACCAGAAACTTCATAAGATGAAATTAAAAAATTTCAATTACAAGTACATGCTTTAGAATTGTCTCATAGAAAGACCTCCAAATCTGAAAGGAAATTCAAACAATACCAAGTTATTCTTCAGGAACAAAATTTTATAGAAGAGTAGCATATTCTCAAAAGGAAAAGAAGTTTAACCTCAATCCAATATGAAATACTAGGAAAATTTGTACCCACCATCAACCAAGAGATGTATATTTTGCAAAATAGAGGCATTTTGCTGCATCATGTGAGTGAAAAAATTTTTCATCAAAACTCCCAGCAATAGAGAAGTAATTAAATACTATTCTTTAAAAAAAATCAATAACAACATATATTATCTCATGCATATAGATTATTAATTTTTGAAGGAAAAAAAGTTTGATCTAAAGGGCAAACAAAATATCTAAGAGGAACCATTAAGAAATAAAGGGGATAATAAGCAAAACTTAGAGAATAAAAGAAGATAGAAAGTCTAGCACACCACAAAATAAATCTCTTAAAACTGAATCTATGTTTTTTGGAGGAGTTTCAGAGTGGGAAGCTGACTAAATGAGAAGAGAGAAAGGAGGTAAAAGAGATAGAAATGGAAAACAAATTAACACTGGCACAAGAGATATAAAACCTTGTCCAAAAAATAAACCATATGAAAATCAGAGTAAACCAAATAGAAGCCAGTAACTCCATGAGATAACAATAAAGATTAAAACAAAGTCAAAAGATTGTAAAAATAGAAGGTAGAATAGATACAAAAATAAAACTCAACAAGAAACATCTAAAAATAAAGATATCTAGAATCAAAATGAGAAGAAATAAGAATAATTTTGCTTCACTTGAATTCAAAAGAAGCAGGACTTGGAAATGTGCTATCAAAGTAAAACAAAAGGGGCAGAGCCAAGATGGAGGAGTGTAGGCAGGAGGATATTGCCTAAGCTCTTCCCAGCTTCCCTCATAATCAACTTTAGATCAAACTTCTGAAAGGATTTTTGAAATGACAGAACCCACAAATATTCAGTGTGTAATAATGTTACAGCTTAAGTTACTTTGGAAGGAGTTCAGGAAGAGTCTGTCTCAATTGGATAGAAAGAAATACAGCCCAGTGCAGGTGTGGCAAGGAAAATCCCAGTGAGAAGAGGCCTGGCAAGAGGAATCTGGCAGGGAGATCTTAGCCAAAATACAGCAGTGTTGGTTACTCTGTCTTGGTTCAGGAATCTAGTTGATAAGCAAACTAGCTGTGAGACCACCAATGCAGGACCTGCAAAAGACAAATTGTGAGCTCCCAACTTGAGCACAACAGGCAGGAGTTGGCCAGGCTCATCCAGTGCAGTGGAAAAGCCTGCGGCACCACCAGCCCCAGCACAGTCAGTAAGGAAATCTCTGTTGCCTTCCAAAGGAAGCTTAGAACAATCTCTCTTATGCCAAGAAATATACATCAAATTTTAAAAATGAACAAAAAGTCAAAAAGAGCTCTGGCCATAGAGAGTTATCATGGAGGCAGGAAAGATCAGAACACAAATCCAGAAGAAGACAACAAAGCCTAAATGACTTCAGGTAAAGCCTCAAAGCTAGATATAAACTAGTCTAACACTGAAAAGGCTCTCTTGGAAAATTTCAAAAAAGAATCTTAAAAGAAATAAGAAACATGGAGAAAGGAGAGCTATGGAAGAGAGTTATGATAATATGGAAAAAAAAAAAAAACAACAGCTTGATTTAAGGAAACAACTCCTTAAAAATAAATTGGTGAAATGGAAAAAATGTATACACTGAAGAAAATAACTTGTTAAAAATAAATTTGGTGAAATGGTAAAAGAAAACAATGCCTTAAAAAAATAAAATTGGCAAAATGGAAAAAAATCCACTGAATAAAACAACTACTTTAAAATTACAATTGACCAAATGCAAAAAGAAATAAAAAGCTAACTGAAGAAAATAATTAACTAAAAATGAGAATTGGACAAATGGAAGTGAATGACTCAATAAAACATCAAGAATCAGTCAAACAAAATTTTTGAAATGAAAAAAAAATAGAAGAAAAATACCTCATTAGAAAATCAACTGATTTTGAAAATAAGTCCAGGAGAGACAATCTCTCAGGTACTGGACTACCTGAAAGCCATGATGAAAAAAAGAATCTGGACAACATCTTTCAAGAACCCATCCAGGAAAACTTCCCTGATATCCTAGAACCAGACAGTAAAATAGTCATTGAAAGAGTCCACCAATCACTTCCTGAAAGAGACCCCAAAATGAAAAGTCCAATGAATATAGTAGCTAAATTCCAGAATTATCAAATCAAGGAGAAAATACGGCAAGCAGCCGAAAGGATACAGTTTAAATATCAAGAAACCCTAATCAGGATTACCCAAGACCTAAAAGCTTCTATATTAAAGGATCAGAGGGAATGGAAAGGAGCTTAGAATACAAACAAGAATCAACTACCCAGCAAAACTGAGCATTGTCTTTTAGGGGAAAAGGTGAATTCAATGAAGTAGAGGATTTTCAATCATTCCTGATGAAAAGACCAGAACTGAATAGAAAATTTCCTCCAAATACAAGACTGAAGAGCAACATAAAAGGGCTAATGAAAGAATTGTTCTTAAAGGTTAAAATGTTTACACCCTACATGGCAAAATGATATGTGTAACTCTTGAGAACTATATCTTTGTCAGGAAAGTTAGAAGGGGCATACTTAAAGGGTATAAATATAAGTTATTTTCAATGTGACAATATAAAAATAAATTAAGAGTAGAAAATAAGTTTTACTAAAATAAGAAGAAAGGGGAGACAAAATGGGGTGAATTGTGTCACATGAGGAGACACAAGAAACCTATTACAGCTGAGGGAAAGAAGGGAGGGGGATGAGCATTGTTTGAACATTAATCTCATTAGTTTTGACTCAAAGAGGGACTAACATACATACTTAATTTGATATAGAAATTCATCTCACCTATAGGGAAATATTATGCTTCAGCCAAAATTTTACAAAAAGCAGGCGTAGCAATCCTGATTTCAGATCAAGTAAGGGCAAAGATAGGTCTAATTAAAAGACATAAGGAAGGAAAATGCATCTTGCTAAAGAGTACCATAGATAATGAAGTAATAGCAATACTAAACATATATGCATCAAATGGCATAGCGTCCAAGTTCCTAGAGGAGAAGTTAAGAGAACTGCAAGAAGAAATAGACAGCAAAACTATACTAGTGAGGGATCTTAACCTTGCTCTATCAGAATTAGAAAAATTGAACCATAAAAATAAATAAGAAAAAAGTTGAGTTAAATAGAATTTTAGAAAATTTAGAAAATATCTAATGATAGACCTTTGGAGAAAATTGAATGAGACAGAAAGGAATGTACTTTTTTTCCCCTGGTGGCAAATGGAACTTACACAAAAATTGACCATGTATTAGGGCATAAAAACTTCAAAATCAAATGCAGAAAAGCAGAATAGTAATTGCATCTTTTTCAGATCATGATGCAATAAAAAATACATTTAACAATATAGAGAATTGACGCTAATTTATAAGAAATCAAGCAATTCTCCAATTGATAAATGGTCAAAGGATATGAACAATTTTCAGATGATGAAATAGAAACTATTTCCACTCGTATGAAAGAGTGTTCCAAATCACTATTGATCAGAGAAATGCAAATTAAGATAACTCTGTGAGATACCACTACACACCTGTCAGATTAGCTAAGATGACAGGAAAAAATAATGATGAATGTTGGAGGGAATGCGGGAAAACTGGGACACTGATGCATTGTTGGTGGAGTTGTGAACGAATCCAACTATTCTGGAGAGCAATCTGGAATTATGCCCCAAAAGTTATCAAACTGTGAATACCCTTTGATCCAGCAGTGGTACTACTGGGCTTATACCCCAAAGAGATACTAAAGAAGGGAAAGGGACCTGTCTGTGCCAAAATGTTTGTGGCAGCCCTGTTTGTAGTGGCTAGAAACTGGAAAATGAATGGATGCCCATCAATTGGAGAATGGTTGGGTAAATTATGGTATATGAATGTTATGGAATATTATTGTTCTGTAAGAAATGACCAGCAGGATGAATACAGAGAGGCTTGGAGAGACTTACATGAACTGATAAATGCTAAGTGAAATGAACAGTATCAGGAAATCATTATATACTTCAACAATGATACTGTATGAGGAAGTATTCTGACAGAAGTGGATTTCTTCCACAAAGAGAAGATCTAACTCAGTTTTAATTGATCAATGATGGACAGAAGCAGCTACACCCAAAGAAAGAACACTGGGAAATGAATGTAAACTGTTTGCATTTTTGTTTTTCTTCCCGGGTTATTTTTACCTTCTGAATCCAATTCTTCCTATACAACAAGAGAACTGTTTGGTTCTGCACACACATATTGTATCTAGGATATACTGCGACATATTTAACATATATAGGACTGCTTGCCATCTGGGGGAGGGGGTAGAAGGAGGGAGGGAAAAAGTCGGGACAAAAGTGAGTGCAAGGGATAATGTTGTAAAGACATTTTTTTTCAAAATTAAAAAAAAATTAAAAGAGTTATAAAAAAATACATTTAACAAAGGGCTAGGGAAAAACAGACCAAAAATTGATTGGAAACTAAATAAACTAATCCTAAAGAAAGAGTGGGTGAATAACAAATCAGTGACACAATTGATAATTTTATCCAAGAGTACAACATTAATGAGACAGCACACTAAAATTTATGGGATGCAGCCAAAACAGTTCTTGGGAGAAATTTTATATTTCTAGATGATTACTTGCATAAAATAGAGAAAGAGAGGATCGTTGAATTGGGCATGCAATTGAAAAAGCTAGAAAACGATTAGTAAAATTAAAAATAAAACTATTGAATATTTGAGTGATTTTTAGCAGTAACTAGCAATTGAAATTGACAGTCTGGCATCTTTTTTTTTTTTTTTTTTTTTTTTTTTTTTTTTATCATGCACGGAAATTTCCTTACATGCAATAAGGCTTAGAGGATTTAACTTAGGGCTGGAAAGGTAGATGGTCATTGTATTTGTCATTGTAAATAATTAATAAATATATGAATTGGTGAGTAAAGCAACATAATTACAATTTTCTAAAAAAAATTTGAAAATTTCTGCTATTATTTTTTAAAAGATGGTAATTTGGGTATAACTGAGCAATGTCAAAATCTCTAGCAACATTGTCCTTAGTGTCCACCCTTTTGGGGAAATCCCCATATACTTTGTTATTACACTAACAAAATGAAAAAGGACTAGAGAATATGTCTTTGCTCTTTACTGAAACAAAACAAAACAAAAAGATTTGGAAGTCTTACCTATCCACATGCATACTTTATCCTTTGAAGGGAATACATATATCTGTTTTGTTTTTTGTTTTTTTTTTTGCTTTTGGGGGAAATATTTATCTTTTTAATAATATTCCATAAATTTTTTAGGTATTCAAATTATGCAAGGTAAATAATTCAACAGTCAGCATAAGTGCCAATAAAAAGAAGGAAAAGAAATAAAATAAGATTTCAATATGTATTCAATGAGTTCATATTTTGACCACCAGGGCAGATCTAGAACTTAAATGTTTTAAATTGACACAGCTTTAGCCTAGGATTTTTACCTTTCTTTTGCTTGCTTGGATAACAGAAAAACTATTTTCAATTTACTATTAGAGTGGCTTTTTTTCTAGTTTTTTAAAAATGGAAATGTCGGAGCACTTTGTCCAATAGAAGATATTTACCTTCACGATGAAATTTAGATTGAGAAATAGTTTTTGAATAAAATGTTGATGTATTCTATGATTTGTCATTAGCAGAGACAATATCCTTTGTTTTAGTATTTTAGTATTTAGTATTTTGGCAGTTTCAGTATTTTAGCAAGAATTTTTCTGTTTTCCTTACATGAGAAGAACTGAATTGAATAATTTACTTTTTTAAAAATTCCAAATGAAAGGTTTTGTGCAATGGTTTTGTTCTTTGCAAATATTAGCCACAATTGGTTTTCATATAAACTCTTACCAAGATAATTCTATGTTCTATTTACTGAGCACTTAAAGCATACAGTAAATATTGTTGCTAAAGCTCAATCACAAAAATGACCAGTCTCCCAAATAAAACCAAAGAAATTGCCATTTAACATATGATTTTAAAAGAAAGACTACCCCCATTACTAATAAGAGAAATACAAATAAAACAAGTCAGATTCCCAGTAAATAAGAAAAAATAACAAAAGAAACAAATATTCTATGTTGCTAGATTTTCTGGGAGAAAATGGGCACACTAAAGGGCTTTTGGTTTAGTTTCAAATTTATCTAATCATTCTAGAAGGCATCTTAGAGTTATATTAAGAAATAGACTAAAATATCCATAATACAGTTTATTTATAGTGGTATTTTTTACCACTGTATTAGCAAAGAACTGGTAGCAAAGCAGATATCCACCAATAGAGAAATGGTTAAAAATGTTATATAGTACATGAATCTAAAAGAACATCCTTGTGCCTTAAGACATGAACTGATGAATATAAGAGAAGTATGAAAAGAATTATATGCACCACTGCAAAATGAAGTGAGGTAAGCAAAAAAATGTTATGCACAATGACTCTAGGAATGGGGATAACAATAACAAAGCAACAAAAACTGATTGTCAGCAAAAGAACCATGCTTGACTCTAAAGAAAAGATATGAGAAGGCAATTCCTGTATAGATATTAGGAGCTAAAAATATGGAATCTATTAATATTGCTTAACTGGTTTTTTCTACTCTTTTTTATTCTTTGTCATTAGAAATGATTAGAAAGGAGAAAGAATACATTAAGTAATGTAGGTGAAGAAAATAATATCAGTTAAATAATTTTTTAGGTGTACTTCTTAGGGAGCTTATTTCTTGTGCTTCTTAAGGATCTCTTCTAGATTTGTAGTATCTTTTCTGTCTTGCTGCCATCAGGAAGAACCAGGTAAGTAAGGAGTTATTGAAAGTGAAGAAGAAACATGGTATTACTAAAGGAGCATTGGACTTGGATTTTTCTATTATGGATTCTTTGGCTACTTGAAAAAGTACTCTATTTTTTTTTTTGTATGTGGAACCTTTCTTTTTATTAATCACCTCCTTGGAGAATATCCATAAGAGAAGAATATCTGGGTCAAAATATATGAGCATTTAATCAAACTCTGTAAACACCATGAATAAATCAACTCACTTCTCTGTATCTCCTAGGTGCCCCCCTCTTTTCTTTTTGCAGATATGAGGAACTCAACTGAAATAATAAAACTTTTACAAGTGTGGAAGATTGCATATAACTCTTCTTTTCTCCTTTTTGTTTTTTGTAATAAGGAATTGTTCTTTAGAAATACAGAAGGTTGTATTGGGAAATGTATGTAATAAAAGGAAACAAAATATATTGATAATATAGGCTTTAAATAAATCTTGAATATTCCTAATTTGTCATTTAAAAAGTTGCATCAAAATGTTCTTACAAAGTTTTGTGATAGTCAACTGCAAGAGGCATTAGGACTCCTGTGACATAATTTTAGCTGGTTTTAGGCCATTTAATTTAACTCAGATATCAGTAAGAATCAGATCAGTGAATCAATCAGTCAAAAGCATTTATTAAAAATATAGTAGGTCCTACTAGGACCTGGGGCTGCAAAGGCAAGAAAATGAAACAGTCCTAACTCGTGAGAAGCTTATATTCTACTGAGGGAGACAACAATTCCATATATGTTTTTTTTGTGTGTATTTATACATATAAATACACATTATAGAATAAGTATTAAAAATGCAAGATAAAGAAGTGAACTAGCATGGGAATCAGAGTTAGAAAAGCATGCACACATTGACCCTTGAAAGAACTGAGGCATTCTGTGACATGGAGATGATGAGAGAATGCATACCAAACTCAGGGAATGGTCAGTGAAAAATTAAAGAAATAAGAACTGGAGAACCATATGTAAAAAGTAGAAATAATACCAGAGTGTGGGAGGGAAGAAATGGATAATGATGCTAGAAAAAAATCATTGTCTATTCAGGTCCAACTCTTCATGATACCATGGACCATGTTGTCTATGGCATTTTCTTGGTAAAGATATTAGAGTGGTTTACATTGTCATGTGACTTGCTTAGTATCACACATCTAGAAAGTTTCTGAAACCAAATTTGAATTGGGATCTTCTCAAATCCAGACCCAGAATTCTATCCACTGAATCATCTATTTGCCCATAAGTCATTTATTTTTCCCAGTGGAAATTTAAAAAAAATACAGTATTTTGTTCTGGTCCTTAAAAAATGAGGTTAAGAGGTTTTTTGAACTATTGGGGAAACAAATCTATGGTTTAAAAAGAAACTTTATGCATAACAAACTCAGAGACAAAGAGAAAAAGCTTCTAGAAAGACAGAATGAGATAGAACACAAGTATAGTATGTATGCTATCAGGGAAAACTGTTGTTGGAGCATTAAAAAGGTAAAGAGAAAAAATTTAAACTCATTTTGGAAATAAACATTTATAAAAAGTATATGTAATTTTTAACTAATCAGTATGAATATAATAATTTATAGAGCAATAATGCTTTAAGATCTATCATAAAGAAAAATCTAGAAAATATCTATCTAGAAAAATAGAAATAAAGATAGAAGGATTTAAAAATAGATAAGCCTTCATTGTAATAGAGGTATATAACATGCAAAAGGAAGTTGAGAAGACAAAAAATGCATATAGGTGGGAGGAATACTTATATGAGGGCAAGATGGAAAACTCAAAGCTGCCAATAATGGAGCAAAGAAAAAAAATGAAAATAGATGTCTTAAGCATTTAATGAAATCATGGTTATAGGCAAAAATTCATAGACCAGGGAAAGGGTGAATCACTAGGGTAATAATATTGTTGTTGAAAAGATGGCTTTTTTTATTCCTTCTTTGAACTAATATAGATGAGCGTTAGGTTCAAATGATGCTTATTGCCCATCTTCCCCTTGATTATAATAGTCCTTTTATGCCTCTTAGTGTGAAATAATTTATATCATTCTACCTCTTTTTTCCTACTGCACCCAGTGTACTCCTTTTTCTTCTCCTATTTTTTGTGTCATTTTCATTTAATTTACCTTTTACCCATATATTGTGTCTATGCATATTCCTTCCAGCTGTACATTTAGTGATAAAATTATTAGGAATTGTAAAATTCATTTTCTTGTGTATGCATGTAAGCAGTTTAGCTCTACTGAATCTCTTATATTTTCTTTCTCCTTTTTACCTGTTTTACTTATTTACCTTCTCTTGGGTCTTGATATTGAAGGATTTTTGATATTTGATTTTTTATTTAATTCCAGTCTTCTGGAAGCTTGAAATCCTTCTAGTTCATTGAATTAACATTTCCCCCTTGAAGTATTAGGCTTAATCTCACTAAAGAGGTGGTATTTGGTTGTAGTACTTGCTCCTTTTTCTCCTCCTTTAATGTTGCAGTTGCCCAGTCCTATGCAATCTTGTGATTCCCTGATATTTGAATTGCTTCTTTGTGACCACTGTATTTTTTCCCTTGACATGAAACTTCTGAAATTTGGCTATAATTTCCTTGGAGTTTTTATTATGGGATCTCTTTCCTGAGGTATACTGGAGTGATTTCCTTATCCACCTCATTGTACAGATGGTATCCTCCTAGGAATTGTTTCCTAGGTATTTTTTTAGCAGGTGTACAGATGAGGAAACGGAGGTAAACAGGGTCAAGGAACTTCCTTAAGGTCACAGGACTATTAAGTGTTTGAGGTCAGATTTGAACTCAGGAAGACAAATCATTTTGGTTTCAGGTCTAACACTCTATTCACTGATCCACCTCCCTGCCCATCAGATTACATGATTAAAGCAAAGAGTCACATATGGAGTTTAACAGGTGACAGCATATTGGAAGACAGTTTCTTCTAATTTAGTGAGGTAAATCTTCTTTTAACTAAGCTCTCTATGTATTTATGAATTGTAGCTTAGACAAGTAAGACACTTTGTGCATTTGACTTTTCTTCTTTGCCTCATAGCTTCTTAGCATGTTCTGCATGTAGGTAGGCCCTGATCACTGTAGATAATGAATGCCTCATTATTCACATTTGCACTGAATATTTCTACTGTGCAATTGCCATATTTTACCCAATTATAAATTTAAATACTCATCAGTTATTGCTTGTTTTTGTTTTTAGTTGTTTCTAAGACTCATTTTGATGGAAGTCTATATTGTATACTGTACTGTTTTGGTGTGTTGTGCAAAGTTAATTTGCCATTATACCATTTTTACAATTTTCTTTTTAAGGGGAAACCTCTAAATTATATCCCCAAAACTACTGACTGACCTTAAGAGATGTGCGAAAACATAGTATGATTAAATATTTTATGAGGAATTCATAAACCAGAGTAATATGGGAGGAAATCTAAGGACTAAAGATCTTTGTAAAGAGAGGTGTTCCTTATAGAGTAAAGCAATGAGATACTCCTTAAATCTAGGTTAAAAAAAAGTTATTGCAATGAAATGAATATTCTTGGTCAAAAAATGATTCTTTTAAAGTAATGGTTTTCTCTTCTGAGTTGTCAGGTATGTGTTTTGAGAAGGTGTTAAGAAGGTATCATTTTAAATTATTTGGCAACTGTCAAAAGTACTCTCAAATAATTTGGACTGGCGTCTAAAAGGGAGTGTTTTCTTCTGTGTAGGTAAGCATGGAAAAATAAATGAAAAGCTTAACAGTAATACCACAGAGTATATCTTCAAGCCCACATCAGATACAAGAAAGAATTGCTAAGGTGGGGGGAAAATCCAGTATGGATGTTGCTGACTGTGATTTTTGTAATGTGTTTGAATGGTTTGGAGTTGTAGAACAAGGCTGCAGTTGTCAGGGTATGAGGTCTTGCTGCTTCAGAGGTGTCAAATTTTTACTCCTCAGCTGGAAGAAACAGCATTTTGGTGCCAGGAGACTGTAGTCTTTGGCACATGTCTTATCCACTGCTGGCACATGTGACTTGCACTGTGAAGGAATTTTTGGTGGTGTTTAAAAAACAATTTTCTGATTTCTGATTTCAAGGCAGGAGTGTGTTGTACATTCTGTCATCAAATATGAAAAACACCAGTAGGGGGTGAATAATGAAGGACAGTAATGAGATACAGAGTCTTTCATCCTTGGGTGGTATATGAAGTGAGCCCAGGTTTTGTGGCATGACCAAATTTTTATTCTCAGGACCTCAATGTGGTTGGAGCAGTAATGAGTTTGTGTTCTCATATTGTTTATTATGGACAAATGTTCAGATCCTGGAAAACTCATATGATCAACTCACAGATTTAGAGCTGAGAAAGTTTTTATATATCATCTTGTCAAATCTCATTTTAAAGTGGAGAAATTAACTTCTATGACAATGAAGTGACTTGCCTAAGATCCCACAGCTGTTAGTACTTGATCCAAATCTTTTCATCCAAATTCAGGGCTTTTCACCACTCTCCACTCCCCTCCAACCAATATCATTTTGTTTCATCATGTCCCTAACAATCCCACAAATCTCATCACGTCAGCCTTCACATTGGTTTACAAATAAACAATTTTTTTCCCAACTCTAAGCCTTTATTAATACTGTTATCATTTCCATTCACCTATCCATCTTTCTTCCTACTACAAAGACCTGATTTCTCTTTTCTGTACCCTTTCAAATCCTTTTTACATTTGAATGTCCAGATCCTCTCTTGATTTCATGAGATCATCATATAGGCAAGCTGCCTTCCACTTATGTAGGTCTCTCTGTTTCCTCTAGCATTTATTGCCCATATCTCCTTTCTATTACTTAAAATCACACACTGCCCTTGTAGAATCATAGCCTAATTGTTGTCACAAGACAAGTTGTATTATTTTTATTTTCATTCAAACATTCATTTACACTTATGGGAACCCCAAAGTATCTTCAGAATTATGTATTTTATTTCAAATATAATTATTTAAAAATTTTATGACATGCCCAGAAGAAATCAAACCATGCATACGCTTTGATCCAACAAAACCAATACTAGGTCTATATCCCAAAGAAATGGTTGAAAAAGGGAAAAGAATTTCATGTACAAATAAATTTATGGCAGCTCTTTTTGTGGTGACAAAGAATTCAAAATTGAGGGGATGTCCATCAATTGGAGGTTGGCTAAACAAGTTATGATATATGAATATAATGGAATACTATTTTACTATAGGAAATGAAAAACAAGTAATATATATTGTCCTAAAAATAATGAGCAGGCTGATTTCAGAAAAATGTGGAAAGGCTTACATGCACTGATACTGAGTGAAGTGAGAAGAACCCTCAGAACATTGTATACATTATCAGCAATATCGTGCAATGATCAACTATGACTGATTCAGTTCTTCTCAGGAATATGACAATTCCAAACGACTCATGATGGAAAATGCTATCCATGTTCAGAGAAAGAATTGATGAAATCTGAATACAGATTGAAGCATACTATTTTCATTACTTTTTTCATTTTTTTTCCTTTTTGTTTTTTTTCTTTTACAACATGATTAATATAGATATATGTTTAACATGACTATATATATATATATGTATGTGTGTGTGTATATATATTTGTGTGTGTGTGTATATATATATATATATATATATATATATATATATATATAGTATATCAAATTGTTCCCATTTAGAAAAGGGATGGGGAAGGAATAGAGGGAGAAAATCTGGAATTCAAAATTTTATAGAAAAAGCAATGTTAAATATTGTCTTTACATGTAACTTAAAAAATAAAATACTACCTACTGGGGAAAACAAATAAATGAAAACAGATATATGCGATATATGTGGATGAATAACAGTTGTATATACTGTTGAACAAAACAGGGCTGAATGAATGAAGGTAATGGTGTCAAAGTCCTCAAGATCCGAAGAAAAGTTGGTAATAGTCACCTGCTAAGAATCTATTAAACATCTTTTGTCAGCCATTGCATACTATGAGAACTCAAATATGGAGACTAATACAGAATTTATTTAAAGCAGTGGTTTCAAACTCCAATAAAATTGAGCCATTAAACTTTACATAAGGACTACATATTTTGGTCAATTATTTTTATTTCAATAGCATTTTACTTTTCCAATTACATGTAAAGCTTTCTAGGCTTTTCTGAAATCAGCCTGCTCATCATCATCTTTTATAGAACAAAAGTACTGCATTACTTTCAAATACCACAATTCATTCAGCCAACCCCCAATTTATGGGCCTTCACTCAATTTCCAATACCTTGTATGGTCTACATATTGATGTAGAAAACCACATCTGTATTTTATTGATTTTTATTTATTGCTAAATATTTCCTAATTACAACTTAATTTGGCTTGGGCAGCCCTTGAGGGTACTGTGGGATGTATGCATGTCTGAAAGCTCTGTTTTAAAAAATCATCAAGTTTGCATGCTGAGTTCAGCTTCCCAGAATATTCTATGCTCCTTGTGAAGAGGTTCTTGAAATCTGTAAGGGTTTGTACCTGTGGGAACTAGGGTTCCATGAGGTCCATGAAGTCACCTCCTTCCTGGGTTCTCAAGGCCAGTGTGGCATGATGATTATATCAGATATTTTGGTTTCATATTGAACTTTCTATCTATCTCACAGCTATTTTCTCCTAATATATCCCCAGCAAAATCCCCTACTTTGGGAATTTGTCTAAATGGACACTGTTGGGAATAGAATGGATTACTTAGGTTTTAGAAAAGTTTTATTAATATCGTGGAACTTTCCAAAATTTGATTTAAGTAAAGCTGATTAGACTCAATTCTAAGGAAAATGAAAGGATTCTCAAATTATTATGTAAATCATATATAAAAAATTATTTTCTTCACACAAAAGACAATGTCAAAACCACTGATAAAATATTTAAGGTTTCATATAACTACTATCATACATTTTTAGAATGCTGGGAAAATACCAAAACAAGAAGCATTTTGTGGAATTTCTCAATTGTCATCTTACTCATGACTGAACTTAAAAATACATTTTTTCTAAATAACTTTAAAAAATTAAATGTCACATCTTGAATACTGATAATTCCCTAAATAATACACAAAAGTCTATCTCCACTGGTTTCTTTTGAGATGAATGTGACACTCTGAAATTTTTAAAGGGTATGACAACAGAATACATGCTCTGGCATTTATTTTTTTATGATTGAAAAATCTGAGAGTGTGGGCTCAGTGCCCCTTTTTTTTATATATATATTGCAGAAGGAATAGCCTAGCTGAGTGTAGAAAAGCTCATTTAGTTTAAGCTACTAGAGGATGAATTGTTTATCAGCAGTGCCCTGAGAAAGAAACAAAAATATTAAATGATCTTCCATATCATAATCCTCTTTTGTCTCTGCAATGTAAGGAGAGAAAGGCTGAAAAAAATTACATCATTTTAAAGATTATCTATAATTATTTATAAATTTGAGGCTGAATTAGCCTATTAATAGAGGAACTGAACTATAGCAATGGTACTCTTACTAAAAATGAAAAGAGAAGATATAAGTATATTTGAACTATAGAGAAATAACTCACACATTCTTCTTGCAGAGGGAAATAAAGAAGTTGACAGATTTGGTTTTATTGTTTACCCAATGGTAATAAATAATAGTATCATTTCAAGTTATGTTGATTATAATGAACATAAGCCAAAACATTACCATGTTAATTACATGTCAACATGTCTTGCAGATTATGAGGAGGTAGAAAACTTTTGTGAAAAACTCATGAATACCTTCCAAAATGAAATAGCTTATATATTCTAAACATAGTGACTTCAAGGTAAAGATGACCATAAAGGAGGCCAATGAAAAACTTGACTCAGGATGAAGAAACATAAAGAGTGCAATTTTGTACATTCCACAGATACTTTGTACCATTTTAGATGAGAATTCAATGTCAAGCACTAAACAATAGTCTCCCCTAATTTTTTTCCTAAGCCAACAATTAGCCCATTATATTCATATTATATTCATTATTGTCCACTCTGAAAAATGAAGATGAATTTTCAGAACTTCACAAAGATAATTTTGCTTTTACTTCAATCTTTCCTTGTCTGAAGACAGCACAAAATCTAGATTTCTTGCCTAGGTTAGGCTTGAGTTTGGTTTTCTTTAGTCCTTCAGCTACCATATAATTTGGTGGTTGTCATATTCACCTCTCAGAAGTTTTGTGGTATTGGGGATGTAACTAAAATAACTTCCTATTGGGTAGCTGGCTTTCAACACTGAATTTATTTTGGTTATATTTGTAAATTCATTTTTTAACATATTTCCTTATGAATCATGTTGGGAGAGAAAAAATCAGAACAAAAGGGAAAACCACAAAAGAAAAAGAAAACAGAAGGAAAAGAAAAAAAAGTGAGCATAACATGTATTAATTTACATTTAGTCTTCATAGTTCTCTCCCTGGATGCAAATGGTGTTTTCCATACAAAGTTTATTAAGATTGGCTTAGATTACTGAAACACTGGAAAGAAGCAACTCTGTCATAGTTGATCATTTCACAAGCTTGCTGTTACTGTATACAATTTAGTCCTACTTCTGTTTATTTCATTCATCATCAGTTCATGTAAATCTTTCTAGGACTTTCTAAAATCAGCTTATTATTTTATAATGAAAAATAATATTCCATTGCTCTCATATACTATATCTTATTCATCCATTGCCCAATTGATGGACATCTACTTATTTTCCAATTCCTTGCCATCATAAAAAGAGCTGCAAACATTTTTACACATATGGGTGGGTCCTTTTCCTTCCTTTATGATTTCTTTGGGATACAGACCCAGTAATGGCACTGCTGGTTCAAAGAGTACACCCAGTTTTATAGCCCTTTGGACATAGTTCCAAATTGCTCTCCAAAATGATTGGATCATTTCACAACTTCATCAACAATACATTAGTGTCCCAGTTTTCTCACATCACCTCTAACATTTATCACTATCTTTTAATATCATGTTAGCTAATCTGAGAGAGGTGAGATAGTACCTCAGAATTGTTTTCATTTGCATTTCTCTGATCAACAGTGATTTAGAACATTTTTTCATATGACTATAGACAGCTTCAATTTATTCATTGAAAATTATCTGCTCATATCCTTTGATCATTTCTTAACTAGGGAATGAATTGAATTCTTATCAATTTGACACAGTTCTTTATGTATTTTAGAAATGAGGCCTTTATTAGAAACACTTGCTATAATTTTTTTTCTCCAGCTTTATACTTCTTTTCTAATCTTGACTGTGTCGATTTTAATTTAATGTTATTAAAGTTATTCATTTTGCATTTCATAATGTTCCCTAGTTTTTCTATGACCATAAATTTCTCCCTTCTCCAAAAATCTGATAGGTAAACTATACTTTGCTCTCCTAATTGCTTCTTGTATTAACCTTAATACCTAAATCATGTAGCCATTTTGACCTTATGTTGATATGGGGTGTGAGTTGTAGATCTATGCCATGTTTCTAACACATTATTTTTCAGTTTCCTCCAAATTTTTGTGAAATAGTGAGTTCTTATCCCAGAAACTGAAGTTTGGGGGTTTATCAAATATGAGATTACATAATCATCACTTATTGTGTCATAATAATATATTACACTAATCTACCATTATATTTATTAGCCAGTACCATATATTTTTGAACACTGCTGGGCTGCAATCCTTTGTAATTTTTTCATTAATTCCTTTGATATTGTTGAGCTTTAGTTTTTCCAAATGCATTTTATTATTATTTTAAAATAATAAAATAAAATTTACATAAAATAAGTTGTGGGCAGTTTGATTGGTATAGCACTAACAAATTACATAAATTTAGGTAGATTTGTTATATTTATTATATTAGTTTACCTTACCCATGAGTAATTGATATTTTTCCAATTATTTAGATCTGACTTTATGTGTGTGAAAAGTATTCTGTAATTGTGTTCATATGGTTCCTAGGTTTGTCTTGACAAGTAGATACTCAAGTATTTTATTTTGTCTATAGTTATTTTAAATGAAATTTCTCTATATTTTGCTTCTAGACTTTATTAATTACACATAGAAATCTATATTAAGTAAATTGTTTTTTTAATTATACTGTTTTATTTATGGAACATATGCATGGGTAATTTTTTACAACATTATCCTTTGCACTCACTTCTGTTATGACTTTTCCCTTTCCTCCCTTCACCCCTTTTTCTAGATGGCAGGCAGTCTCATACATGTTAAATATGTTATAGTATATCCTCGATAAAATATATGTGTGCAGAACCATACAGTTCTCTTGTTGCATAAGAAGAATTAGATTCAGAAGGTAAAAATAAACTGGGAATAAAATAAAAAATGCGAGTAGTCCACATTCATTTCCCAGTGTTCCTTCTCTGGGTAGCTGATTCTGTCCATCATTGATCAATTGTAACTGAATTAGATCTTCTCTTTGTCAAAGATATCCACTTCCATCAGAATGATGGATCCATCATCCATCCATGAGGATGTCCTCATACAGTATTGTTGTTGAAGTATATAATGATCTTCTGGTTCTGCTCAATTCACTCAGCATCAGTTCATGTAAATCTTTCCAAGCCTCTCTGTATTCATCCTGCTGGTCATTTCTTATAGAACAATAATATTTGAGAGCATTCATAAACCACAATTTACCCAATCATTCTCCAATTGATGGGCATCCATTCATTTTCCAGTTTGTAGTCACTACACAAAGAGCTGCCACAAACATTTTGACACATAAAAAGTCCCTTTCCCTTCTTTAGTATTTCTTTGGGATATAAGCCCCACTTCTGGGTATGCACAGTTTGATAACTTTTGGGGCACAATTTCCCATTGCTCTCCAGAATGGTTGGATTCATTCACAACTCCACCAACATAGCATCAGTGTCCCAATTTTCCTGCATCCTCTCCAAAATTCATTATTATTTTTTCCTGTCATCTTAGCCAATCTGACAGGTGTATAGTATACTGTATCTCAGAATTGTCTTAATTTGCATTTTTCTGATCAATAGTGATTTGGAACACCCTTTCATATGAGTATACTCTAAATAGTTTCAATTTCATCACCTGAAAATTGTCTTTTCATATCCTTTGACCATTTATCAATGGGAGAATGACCTCATTACTTATAAATTAGTCAATTCGCTATATATTTTGGAAATGAAGTCTTTAACAAACCTTTAACTGTAAAAATGTTTTCCCAATTTGTTGCTCCCCTTCTAATCTTGTTTGCATTAGTTTTGTTTGTACAAAGGCTGTTTAACTTGATATAATTAAAATTTTCTATTTTAAGATCAATAATGATCTCTAGTTCTTCTTTGGTCACAAATTCCTTCCTCCTCCACAAGTCTGAGAGGTAAACTGTCCCATATTACTCTAATTTATTTATAATCTCATTCTTTATGCCTACATCATAGACCCCTTTTGATCTTAGCTTGGTGTACAGGGTTAAGTGTGGGACCATGCCTATTTTCTGCCAATACTAATTTCCAATTTTCCCAGCAGTTTTTGAGTAGGTCTTTGGGTTTCTCAAACACTAGTTTGTTATAGTTATTAATTATTTTGTCCTGTGAACCTAACCTCTTCCACTGATTAACTAATCTATTTCTTAGCCAATACCAAATGTTTTGGTCACTGCTGCTTTATAATATAGTTTTAGATCAGATACAGCTAGTCCACCTTCATTTGATTTTTTTCATTAATTCCCTTGAAATTCCTATCCTTTTATTCTTTCATATAAATTTTGTTGTTATTTTTCTAAGTCACTAAAATAATTTCGTGGGAGTCTGATTGGTATAGCATTAAATAAATAGATTAGTTTAGGGAATTTTGTCATCTTTACTTTTTCACTCAGCCTATCCCAGAGCACTTAATATTTTTCCAATTATTTAAATCTGACTTTATTTATATGGAAAGTGTTTTGTAATTTTGTTCATATAATTCCTGACTTTCCTTTGGTAGCTAGAATCCCAAATATTTTATGCTATCAAGAATTATTTTGCATGGAATTTCTCTTTGTATCACTTCCTGTTGGGTTTTGTTGGTGATGTATAAAAATGCAGAAGATTTATGTGGATTTATTTTGTATCCAGCAATTTTGCTAAAGTTATGATTTCTAATAGTTTTTTTTTCCTAGAATGTCTGGGGTTCTCTAAGTATACCGTCATATTATCTGGAAAGAGTGATAATTTGGTTTAGCATCAGATCATGTAATTCTCTCCAGGCCTCTCTGAAATCATCCTGGTGATAGTTTCCTATAGAACAATTGTTGGAATCTTTACAAACTGTTGTCATTAGAGTTGAGAGACAATAATTATCTAATTTAGCATAGTTCAGTATCACTGATCTGATCTTACAAGATGTTTTGGGCCAGAACCTGAAACAAAGTACTAAGTAGAACTAATTGATACAATGCTTGTGTTCATACTAGTACTCATTGGAGTTCACAAGTATGGGAGATTCACAAAGTAAACTTTGTAACTTTGTGAATTCACACCTCCCTTGAAGCTCTTAGCTAGAGAGCACTCTGGGAGAAAACCCATAATCCCAATATCTCAGAAGAGTCATATATAAGCCCAGTCAAGAGAGTTCAGCTGAATTAGATTGGAGAGAAGCACACTGGGACAGACAGAGAGCACTCTAGGAGATTGAGAGCCAGAAGCCCTCTCTTTGAAGCAAGAGAGATTCATTCCATTTTCCACTTGGCTGGTTGGAGGCTGGAGAAAGCAGAGGCAGAAGCAAAGGACAAAGCCGCAAGAGCTCTTAGAACCAAGCAGAGAGATAGGCCTCAACTAACCGGGCTATTTTGGAAGGAGAAAATAAATGTTTGCATTTTTACCAGCTGGCTGCATTTGGGTGATTATTACCTTTGACTGAAACTAAGGCTGCCTCCAGAAAACCTCCCCGAGAAATCTGCTCTCTCCCAGAGAGAACCATCTTATATTTTAAAGAAGAAAAACACCACAAACAATAATATTCACATATAATTTATTCAGCCATTCTTCAATTGATAGGCATCCATTCAGTTTCCAGTTTCTAATCACTACAAAAAGGGCTGCCACAAACATTTTTGCACTTGTGGGTCCCTTTTCCCTTCTTTAAGATCTCTTTGTCACCCATTCGTTCTTTAGGATAAGATTATTTCATTTCCAGTGTCTTTTTGATCTATTTTCCCCTGACCTTTTATTGAATGTAATTTTTATTATATTGTAATGTGAAAACAGTTCATTTACTATTTCTGCCTTTCTGCCTTTGATTTTGAAGTCTTCATGTCCTGAAATATGGTCAATTTTTGAATAGGTTCCACGAACTGCTGAGAAGAAAGTGTACTCCTTTCTGTCTCCATTCAATTTTCTCCAAAAATCTATAATATCTAGCTTTTCTAGTATTCTATTTACCTCTTTAACTTCTTTATTAATTATTTTGTGGTTTGATTTATCTAGTTCTGAGAGTGCAAAGTTGCGATCTCCCACTATTATAGTTTTGCTGTCTATTTCTTCTTGCAACTCTCTTAACTTCTTTTTTAGGAATTTAGATGCTATACCACTTGATGCATATATGTCTAATATTGATATTGCTTCATTATTTATGGTACTCATTAGCAAGATATAGTTTCCTTCCTTATTTATCTCTTTTAATTAGATCAATTTTTGCTTTTGCTTGATCTGAGATCGGGATGGCTACCCCTGCATTTTTTTTTAATTCAACTGAAGTGTTAGGGGCAATGAAGCACTGCTCTCTCTTTGAGATGTGCCACAGAGCATGTATGCCCATCAGCTGATAGGGCTGGCCCAGGAAGTAAAAAGGAGCTTGGCCTCTGAGGCAGGAGATTTTGTCTGCCTGGAGTTAAAGGAACTGCTAATAGGATTGTGAAATGACAGAGGGTGTGTCCTCTTGCTAGAGCTCCTCCTTGAATAGAGCATTAACTTTAGAAGCCTCCTTTCTGGGGCTTTGCCTATGCAATTCTGAGTGGGCTGGACAAGGGCAATCCCAGAAGAGAGACAGCATAAATAATCAGAGCAGAACTTAAGCAGAACTCTCTTGTTTTTGAGCTCTTGCTCTCTAGTGCTCCTGTCCTCTTGTGCTCTTGCTTCATACTATCCTCACTGAGAGGATGGACTGAATAAAGACAGAATGGTTGCCACCTCCTGATCAGTCTCTCTCTGTATGATCTGGGTTAAAACCCAAAGACTGCCAAATTGGCCTAGCCGTGCTACCAATAAGTGGACAGATAGTGTAGCCTTAAGGGATGCTATACTAAAGCATAATAGATTCTTCTCCACCGTTTGCCTTTACTCTGTATGTATCACTCTCCTTTAAATGTGTTTCTTGTAAACAACATATTGTAGGATTCTGGCTTTTAATCCAGTCTATTTTCTGCTTATGTTTTATGGGAGAGTTCACTCCATTCACATTTACAGGTAAAACTACTAATTCTATATTTCCTGCCATCTTGTAATCCCCAGATTATACTTTTCTCTTTTCTTTTCCCTTTTCCCTCCTTCCCAGTATTTTACTTATGAGTACTACTTGCCCCAAGCAGTCCTCCCCCTTTAGAGATCCTTCCCTTTTCTTATACCTTTACCCTACTATTTCTATTTTCCATTCTATTTAGCTATCCCTTCCTTTTTCCCTTTCCCCTCCCACTTTTCTGTAGGGTGAGAAAAGTTTCTCAGTGAAACCATATATATCTAACATTCTTTCTTTGAGCCAAATCTGAAGAGAGTAAGATTCACACAATATTCATCACCCTTCCTTCTTTCCTTCGATTATAATAGATTTTCCTTGCCTCTTCCTGAGATTTTACCATCATTTTACCTCCACTTTTCCATTTTTTATGGTACAATTCCCTTTCCACTTCTAGTTTCTTTTTTATATTATAACAGTAAAATCACATTATATAAGTGCTCACTATGTATATCCATAATAAAACTACATGTCTCAAGAGTATGTTTTCTTTTTACCTTTTTATGCTTCTCTTGAGTTCTATATTTGGAGGTCATTTTTTTTTTGTTTAACTCTGGTCTTTTCATCAAAAATAAATGGAATTCACCAGTTTTATTGAATGTCCATCTTCTACCCTGAAAGAAAATGTCCAGTTTAACAGGGTAATTTATACTTGGCTGCATTCCAAGTTCCTTCACTTTTTGGAATATCAGATTCCAGGCCCTTCTATCCTTTAAGGTAGAAGCTGGTAGGTACTGCATAATCTGTATTGGCTCCTTGGTATTTGAATTGTTTCTTTCTGACTGCTTATAATATTTTTTCTTTGGTCCAATAGTTCTGAAATTTAGCCATGACATCTTTTTTTTTTTTTTTTTTTTTTTTGAAGTCTCTTTCAGGAGGTGTTTGGTGAATATTTCTAATAGCCACTTTACCTTGCTATCTGGGCAGTTCTCTTTGATGATTTTCTGAAAAATAGTGTCTAGGCTCTTTTTTCATCATGTATTTCAGGGAGTCTAATGATGCTTAAATCATCCCTCCTAAGATGTATTTTCCTAAATGTATCAGTTGTTTTCCCAATTAGGTATTTTACGTTTTTTCTATTTTTTTTTTTTTTTTTTTTTTTTTTTTTTTTTGCTTGACTGATTCTTGTTGTCTCATTGAGGCATTAATTTCCATTTGTTCGGTTCTGAATTTTAGCAAATTATTTTCTTCATTTTCTTTTTTTTTTTTTAAACTTCTTTTTGTATTTGTCCAATGGAATTTTTTAATGAGTTGTTTTGTTCTACAGAATTTTTTTCCATTTCACAAATTCTGTTTTTAAGGAGTTATTTCTTTTTCTGTTTCACAAATTCTGTTTTTCTGGGAATTGTTTTTTTTTTTTTTTCCATTTTATCAAATCTATCTTTTAATGAGTTATATGCCTTTTCCCAACCTTCTTGCAAAGTTTTCATTTTCTTTCCCCATTTTTCTTTTAGCTCTGTTTTAATATCCTTTTTAATTTCTTCTAGGAGAGCCTTGTGTGATGGGGACCAAGTTATATCAACTTTTGGGACTTCATCTGGATACAATCAGCCTTTAGCCTCCTCAGAATATGAAAGCTATTCTTCTTTTTCATCATCTATGTCTATGTCATATGTCTATGATCAGAGTTCTCTTTATTTTTTTACTCATTAAAAAAAAAAAGTTATGGTCTATTTTTAGGATACGGGAGGTTTACCAACCTTCCTCTACAAGCAGTGGCTTCCTGTATGAGCAACTGCACTTGCATTGGGTCAGTGCTGACTCAGTCATGATGCTGAGTGGACATGGCTATGTCCTGTGAGACACTGGCATTTTCGAGTTTTGGATGCTTTATAACCTCTCTGCTGATCTACTGGCTTATAGCCTGGCAGAGTGGCCAACACAGTTGTAGATTCCTGTAGATTCCTCCCTGTAGATTCTTGATCCCCCAGACTCTGCACTACCCTGGGACTCTGTGCTGTCTGCTTTGGCCCTTGTGCTCAGATGCTTGTGCTTGACTGCCTCCCTCCTGTTTCCAATTGAAATAGATATTTTTGGGGGATGTAGCCAAGATGGTAGAGAGGGCACACACATCTAATCTAAGCTCTTCTTTACCCTCAGACTACTTTTTATGAAACAGTCTCAGAATTAGTGCCAGACTGTCAAAACCCACAAATACTGGGAATACTGCACTTTACCAACAAAAGATAATCTTGAAATTCACCAGAAAAGGTCTGTTTTTGCCCATGGGAGGGGCCATGGAGCTAGGCCAGGGACAATATCAGCCAAGTAGGTAGTGAGAGCATGGAAAACAGCTCATACTGAACAGACCAGAGCGGGATGGGGTGTGGTCTCAGCTAATGGAAAATTTGCAGGGAGAGCTTTACCACAGTGTTGGCTACTCTGCCCTGGCAGCAAGCTAGTAGATCAATAGAGAAACTATAAACACAAAGGTAAAGACATAATCTCCAAATGCTAGAGTTTCTCTGGAAACATCCATCCAGCACCAAGAGGGATTCAGCATGATCTCAATGCGTAACCACTGATCACAGAGCAGATGCTGACCATGGCATAGATGCTAATTTCAGTGCAGAAGCTGATCCCAGCACAGCCATTGCTATCCCACTATTGTTTCCCTACTACTTCCTGTTGTCTATTGAGGAAGCTTGGTAACACCACACTGCCCCAAAAGCAGACTGCAGTTTTTTTGTTTTTTTGTTTTTTTTCTTCAAAATGAGTAAAAAGGCAAAGTGGGCTCTAATTGTAGATAGCTTCTATACTGAGAGAGATCAGACTTCAAACCCTGACCTTTTACTCTCCCTAAAAGCAAATTGTCTCTAGATGAACCCCCAAATGGTGATATAACCTGGTCCCCATCACACAAGGCTCTCATAGAAGAAATTAAAAAGGCTTTTAAAAGAAAGCTAGAAGAAAAATAAGGAATGGAAAGGGAAGCTTTGCAAGAGGGGCTGGATAAGTAATGTTACTCATGAAAAGATAGAGTGGATAAAGAAAACAATGCCCTGAAAAACAGAAATAGTGAGTTGGAAAAATAAAATAGCTCCCTAAAAAATAAAATTGGTGAAATGGAAAAAATTCCATAGAATAAAACAACTCATTTAACAACTCAATTGGACAATTACTGTTAGAATCCTTACAAAG
Organism: Antechinus flavipes; assembly: GCF_016432865.1. Lineage (NCBI taxonomy): Eukaryota > Metazoa > Chordata > Mammalia > Dasyuromorphia > Dasyuridae > Antechinus > Antechinus flavipes. The sequence continues at coordinate 233,583,864 of NC_067402.1, forward strand.
TGATAAGTGAATTGCCTAAATTAGCATGGTACTTAGCAAATTCTCTAGCTCACTAATGTATTTAAGTACTCATTGGAGTTCACACTTGGGAGATTCACAAATCAGTATTCAGTATGAGATTCACAAGTCAGAAACCCACAATCCCACTTTCTCAGAGGAGGAGTCAATCTTTGAATTCACACCTCTAAAAGAAAAAAAAAAAACAAGTGAAGTAAGTCAGTTCAGAAGAAGCCCTCTCTCAGAGGCAGAACCAGATTCATTCACTTCATCTCACACCACCGTGGTGGCTGGCCTTCTGTACTCCCCCCACTGAGACCAAGCCTGGTCTGAAAGGCTCTCTAGAAAGCTGCCCAGCCCCAGGCAAGAAGACAAGACTCAGAAGGAGAAAATAAATGTTTGGATTTTATCAGCTGGCTGTATTTGAGGTGATTATTACTCTGAACTGAAACTAAGGCTGCCTCCAGAAAACCTCCCCAAGAAACTTGCTCCCAGAGAGAACCATCATATATTATAAAAAAGAAGAGAAGACCACAAACTACAAAAAGAAATAAAAAAGGAAATGAAGAAAATAATTCATTAAAAATCAGAATTGATGAATGGATGCCCATCAATTAGAGAATGGCTGAATAAATTGTGGTATAAGAATGTTATGGAATATTATTGTTTTCTAAGAAATGACCAGTAGGATGATTTCAGAAAGGCCTGGAGAGACTTACATGAACTGATGCTGAGTGAAATGAAGCAGGAGATCATTATATACTTCAACAACAATACTATATGATGATCAATTCTGATGAATGTGGCTCTCTTCAACAATGAGATGAACCAAATCAGTTCTATTTGTTCAGTAATAAAAAGAACCAGCTACACCCAGTGAAAGAAATGGGAAATGAGTGTGAACCACAACATAGCATTTCCACTCACTCTGTTTTTGTCTGCTTTCATTTTTTATTTCCTCCTCAGGTTAATTTTACCTCATTTCTAAGTCCGATTTTTCTTGTGCAGCAAAATACTGTATAGATATATATTCATATATTGTATTTGACATATACTTTAACATATTTAACATATATTGGTCTGCCTGCCATCTAGGGGAGAGGCTGGGGGGTAAGAGGGGAAAAGTTGGAACAAAAGATTTTGCAAGGGTCAATGCTGAAAAATTAGCCATGCATGTATCTTGTAAATAAAAACCTATAATTAAAAAAAAAGAAAAAAATCAGAATTGAACAAATGGAACTGAATGACTGGAGGAGACACCAAGAATCAGTCAAGCAAAACCAAAAAAAAAAATTAAAAATAGGGAAAAAATGGTAAATATCCAATGGGAAAGCAACAGATCTGGAATGAAATAGGTGAATTCCATCTATTTCTGATGAAAAAACCAGAACTAAAGAAAAAGTTTGGCCTCCAAATATAGGACTCATAGTAAAAAAAGTAAAAAAAAAAAACTTGGGAACTATATTTCTGTTATGAGTATACATAAAGAGTACATGTATAATTTGGTTTTACTATTATAAAAAAAAGAATCTAGAGGTGGAAAGGAAATCGTACCAGGAAAAGGAAAAAGTGGAGGTATTACATCTCATGAGGAGTCAAAGGAAACCTATTATATCCAAGGGAAAGAAGAGTGGGGAATGAACATAGTGTGATATTACTCTCATCAGAATTGGCTCAAAGAGGAAATATTAGACATATTCGATTTACAGAGAAACTCCTCCTACTTCATTGAAAAGTGAGAGGGAAGAAGCGAAAAGGGAAGGAGTAGCAAGAGATACAAAGAGAAATTCCATTTAAAATAACTGTTGATAGTATAAAATATTTGGGAATTTATCTGCCAAAGGAAAATCAGGAACTATATAAGCAAAACTACAAAACACTTTCCACACAAATAAAGTCAGATCTAACCAGTTGGAAAAATATTAAGTGCTCATGGGTATGCCAAGTATATATAATAAAGATGACAATACTACCTAAACTAATCTATTTATTTAGTGTTATACCAATCAGACTCCCAAGAAACTATTTTAGTGACCTAGAACAAATAACAACAAACTTCTTCTGGAAGAACAAAAGGTCAAGAATTTCAAGGGAACTAATGAAAAAAAAAATCAAATGAAGGTGGACTAGTGGTGCTTGATCTAAAATTATATTATAAAGCAGCCGTCACCAAAACCATTTGGTATTGGCTAAGAAATAGACTAGTTGATCAATGGAGTAGGTTAGGTTCACAGGACAAAATAGTCAATAACTATAGCAATCTAGTGTTTGACAAATCCAAAGACCCAAACTTTTGGGATAAGAATTCTTTATTTGACAAAAACTGCTGGGAAAATTGGAAATTAGTATGGCAGAAACTAGGCATGGACCCACACTTAACACCATACACCAAGATAAGGTGAAAATGGGTTCATGACTTAGGCATAAAGAATGAAGTTATAAATAAATGACAAGAACATAGGATAATTTACCTCTCAGACTTGTGGAGGAAGAAGGAATTTATGACCAAAGAAGAACTAGAGATCATTATTGACCACAAGATAGAAAATTTTGATTATACCATGTTAAAAAAATTTTTGTACAAACAAAACTAATGCAGCCAAGATTAGAAGTGAAGCAATAAACTGGGAAAACATTTTTTACAGTTAAAGATTCTGATAAAGGCCTCATTTTCAAAATATATAGAGAATTGGCTATAATTTATAAGAAATCAAGCCATTCTCCAATTGATAAATGGTCAAAGGATATGAACAGACAATTTTCAGATGAAGAAATTGAAACTATTTCTAGTCATATGAAAAGGTGTTCCAAATCATTATTGATCAGAGAAGTGCAAGATAAGACAATTCTGAGATACCACTACACACCTGTCAGATTGGCTAAGATGACAGGAAAACATAATGATGAATGTTGGCAGGGATATGGGAAAACTGAGACACTGATGCATTGTTGGTGAAGTTGTGAATGTATTCAACTATTCTGGAGAACAATTTGGAAGTATACTCAAAAATGTATCTAAATTCTTTGTTTCAGAAGTGTTACTATGGGGTATAACTTTGGGGTATAACCCAAAGAGATTTTCAGGAAGGAAAAAGGACCCCTATGTGCAAAAATGTTTGTGGCAGCCCTTTTTGTAGTGGCTAGAAACTGGAAATTGAATGGATGCCCATCAATTGGAGAATGGCTGAGTAAATATATATGTACACCTATATGGATGTTGTGGAATATTGTTGTTTTATAGGAAATGACCAGCAGAATGAATACAGAGAAGCTTGGAGAGACTTACATGAACTGATGCTAAGTGAAATGAGCAGAACCAGGAGATCATTATACACTTCAACAACAATATTATATGAGGATCTCTAATGGAAGTGGCTGTCTTTGGCAATGAGAGGATCCAATTCAATTACAATTGATCAGTGATGAACCGAACCAGCTACAGCCAGTGAAAGAACACTGGGAAATGAGTGTGGAGCACAACATAGCATTTACACTCTTTCTGTTGTTTGCTTGCATTTTTGTTTTTCTTCCCAGGTTATTTTTACATTTTAAATCAGATTTTTCTTGTGCAACAAGAGAACCGTATAAATATGTATACATATATTGTATTTAAGATATACTTTAACATGTTTAACATGTATAAGACTTCCTGCCATCTAGGGGAGGTGGTGTAAGGAAGGAAGGAAAAAGTTGGAAAAAAAAAGTTTTTGGAAGGGTCAATGTTGAAAAATTGCCATACATATGTTTTGTCAATAAAAAGCTATAGTAAAAAAATTAAAAAATTAAAATAAAAATGCAATGATTAAAAAAAGAAATAGATGTTTTCTGGTGCTCTTTCAAATGATCTTCTGCTGATACTTTGTTGCACTTACAATATTTGTGGATTCTGCTGGTCTAGTGCTAATTCAGAGAGCTGGATTTGCTAATTCATCTGAGGATTGTAGGGGAAGGTCAGAAAGAAAATGGGTACTCTCCACCATGTTGGCTCTGTCCCCAGAAGTCACTGCTGATATCAAGTAAGCTTTATGAGGACACTAAATCTAAAAGAGATTAAGAGACATGACAAATGTCATATAATTAGCAATTGCCAATATCAGGACCTAAGTCACTTCCCACCAAAAACTATTACCAAAACAGAATTTAACTAAGACAGTTACAAAAATAGAATGAGGAAATAAAAGATAAAACTTTATCTTCTAGGACAAAACTGAGATATGGAGACTAAAAACTTTAATTTAAAAGCTAAAACTTGGAATTTTTGATCTATTCTTTTATTTTTTCAGTCCAAGCTCTCCAGATTTCTTCATAAACAAAACAAAATTGAGTCTCAGACTGAACATAGGTGGTAGAAAACAAATAAGACTAAGTGCAAAATAGGGACCCTTCTGGGACAACTTTATAAGAAATGCTCCAGACAAGCTTTAACTGGTGTGAAATGTAAACATCTCCAGGTTATCTCAGCTTAAACAGCAAAGAAGGGGTTCTGGGGCTAGTTGGATTCTGAGGTAGCCTCAATCCAAACCATAGGAACTTTCAACTCCCAGTCATCCTGGGGAGTCCAGGAAGACTGAGGGAACCCAGCTGATTAGAAATGACAGATTCAACTGTGCTGCAAAGAGATGACCCTAGGTGAGAAGGAACAAGCACACCTGATGAGTACAGAAGGTGGGGACAGGGATGCTGTTGTCTGTGGGCACTTTCAAGAGAGTGGAGTTTTTGATTTGAGGTTCCAAATCAAAAGAGAAAGCTAAAATGATTCTAAAGGCATTATCCCCCAATTCCAGGATTAGGGATGCTTACACTAAGAAGTTCTCATTTAAAAAATGAGCAGGAATGGGGCAGCTAGGTGGCATAGTGGATAGAACCTCAACCCTGAAGTCAGGTGGACCTGAGTTCAAATTTGACCTCAGATACTTTACTTCCTAGCTATGTGACCCTGGGAAAGAAGTCACTCCACTCCAATTGCCTCAGCAAAAAAAAAAAAAAAAAAAAAAGCAGGAAAAGGAAAAAGAATCCAACCATAGAAATTTAGTGTAAGAATCAGGAAGATTGGGGTTCATCTTTAGAATAGGACATTGAAGTAGTGAAGTAGTGACTACCTGGGCTACCTGCTCAGAAAGAATTTATAGACGAACACAAAAAAGACTTTAAAATTCAAATGAAAAAGATTGAGGAAAAACTAACAGTGAATTAAGAAAAGATGAAAAAAGAAAGAGAAAGAAAGAAATAAAGGGAGGAAGGAAGAAAAAATTATCTTAGAAAAACAAGATAAAGCCAACCAACTGGAAAAGGAGATCCAGAATCTTAAAAAAGAAAATGATTCATTGTAAATTAGAATTGGGCAAATGGAAGCCAATAAAGTTATAAGAGACCAAGAAATAACAAAACAAAATATAAAGAATGAAAAAATAGAAGAGAATGTGAAAACTTTTATAAGGAAAATTACAGATCTGGAGAATAAGAGAATAGGTCAATAAAAGAAAACAGAATGATTGGACTACCTGAAAGCTGTGACCAACAAAAAAAAAAATCTTGACACAATAATATAAGAAATAATCAAAGAAAATTGTCCTGAAGTAATAGAAGGTGTGGAGAAAGTAAAAAAAGAAAAAAAAATACAACAATCACCACTTCAAAGAGATTCTACAAAGAAAACATATAAGAATATTATTGTTAAATTTCAAAACCCTCAACACACACACACACACAAATTATGGAAAACAATAACAACAACAAAAAAATTCATATATTCTGGAGCAATAATTTGAATTGTACAAGATTTCTCACCAGCTATAATAAAAGACTGTTGGTCCTGGAATATTGTATATTGACAATCAGAAGAACTAGGCGTGCAAACAAAAAATATCATATCCAGCAAAACTAAACATAATATTGAATGGGGGAAAAGTGGACATTCAGTGAACTTGCAGGTTTTCAAGATTTTGTTTAAATCTGAATTCAATAGAAAATTTACCACACAAGAGAAACTATCAAAGATTAATTTTGAGGAACTCAACAAGAACAAATTATTTATGTTTTATATGTGGAAATATAAAACATATGTCTAAGGCTGATATCATTGCCTGGATACTTCAAAAGAAAAATTGGGGAAGAGTCTGAGATCTGACTCTATAAAGCAAAAATATCTAGGGAAAGGTAAAAATAGCAATTATACTACATGAATGAGATGCAGAGGTAAAAGTGACACAAATAGATTAGATGGGGAAGAAGAAGGGCCTGAAGTTCTGAAAAACAGAGAGAGACATAGAGAGAGAGTCAGAGAAGATACAATTGTTTATGTTATATGTAATATATATCATATATAATATATACAAATGTTTATATTAATGTGGAAAATTGTCTAAATTCACACAGATATAGGATTTGGAAGGGTGTTCTTTTGGTTCTATTCGTGAAACTTCTTAAAGACAATCTAGATTATTCACCTTTTTCTATGAAATTTTGGGCCCCATTAATCATATACAGATAGTGTCTAGGAGACAGGCTAATGAATATGTACTGATAAATACTATGAGGAAGGAAAGAGAAGAAAATAATTTTATCTATTATTATTTTTATTATGTATTGTCATGCATTATGCCAAATTGTATTTTTTAAACAAATATGTCATTTGAGCCTTACAACTATGAGATGGGTGCTATTATCATTGCCATTTTACTGTTGAGGACATTGAGGCAAAGAAGTCAAATAGCAAATAAATATTTGAGTAGATTTGAATTCAGATCCTTCTGACTTCAAGATAGTCCATCCAACATTATGAGCATACCTCCTGCTTCAGATTGACTATATAGGTGCTTGGGGGCTTACTCTCAGGTATGTGGTGATCCAATGCTAAAAAAAAAAATGTGCTATTTCAGTATAGTATGGAAAACCCTGAGTGGTCTTTATTATACCACAATTCTCAATGAGAGTGAACACAGGCCAGTATAGGCCATGCCAGCATAGCCCTGGCTTTAGCAAACCAGAAGCAGGCCTGGGAGCCACTGAATTAGCAGTGACAGCTTCCAGAGCTGTCAGCCCATGGATGGTAAGTGGATTAACAAGTATATTACAGGGGTCTCTTTGTTCATCTATTGCTCTCAAAAAAAGACCAGTCTTCCTGAATAGTTAATCTTTTTTTTTCCTGGTCATACATTTCCTAGATATGCTTTACCCAAATTTAAATCTGGGTTACAGTCCTGAGGGACAATCCCAGGATGGAAGAGGAGCACTAGCACATCAGAGCTTACAGCTGCAGTAGATCATGGTCCTTCCTCACAGGTCCAGGGCTGAAAAGAATGCTTGTGATCACTCACAGGCCAGTACAAAGGCTACAAGAGTAACACCTCTCCTTAAAATATACCATCTTGGAAGAACTAAAAATTTACAGGTCTCTACAAGTATCTCTGAAAAGAGAGTCACAAAATCCCCAAAGCACAGGCCCTTTACCCTGGAAGCAGAGTTCTATTTTAACAAAGAATTAAAAATCAAATAATAGGCTGGGAAAATGAGCAAAAAATAAAAATGAGAATGTAGGTCTAGAGTTTCTTGGTATCATTCAATTCAAGCTGAAAGATGTGAAAGAATGAGTTTCCAACAAAGCCTCCAGCAATCTTTGTAAAGTATGGCCACTAATTAGAGGATTAGTCAATTTCTTATCATTTTAACATTGGACATGTACTAGGAAATATTTAGACAGTACAAAGACTAAAAGAAATGTGAAGTACATACTTAAAACTACTGAAAACTTTTAATAGGCTGCTGAACTTTCATGATGTGCTTCCCCTTAGATTTTAATACTTAATCTTATTTTAGAATTTGTTTGTCAAATATATACTTGTGAATCTTTATAATTTTAGCATTTGTGAATGTGTATGTATGTGTATAGGATAAAAATATCTACTTTGCATTATATATTGAGTATTTTTTGAGGAAACATTAACCTAATTTGTATGTAAAATAGTCTCTAGGATGTTGGAGCAAGAGTGAAGTTAATGATCAAAAGAATGTACTAACATGGAACCTACCGTATCATTAAAGACCACGTTCTCCAGGACTAGATCTAGTCCAAAATCCATACTTGGGTACAAAATATGGAATCTAATGCCCACTCCCTGAGCCCCAGTTGAAATTTTCCAGAGACTTTAAGATTTAATTCTCAAATTCTTATGTGGCAGAAAATGTGAGATCTCCACATAATTGGAGAGACTAAATCATGTTATTCCTATATCATTTTGTCCTCCTCTAAAAATTACAAGATTTCTGATGGAAATGTGTCACAAATTCTACTTGTCCTCTATCTCTTACTGAATTCTCCTATAATCCATTCTTTGTAGTTCAGTATGACATTTTTTTTCAATTTAACATTTTTCTTCACTTCTTTGACATTATTCTTTAGCAATTTTGAGTTATAAATTCTATTCCTTGCTCCCTATACTTCCATCTCCCTGAGATGGTAAGCAATCAAATATATGTTATAAATATACAATTTATGTAAAGCATTTCCATATTATTTTTTGGTAGAAAAGATTAGAATTTTTAAAAAATTTAAGTGAAAAATAGCATGATTCAGTCTGTATTCAAACAATGTTAGTTCTTTCTCTGTAGACAGATAAGTTTCATCATTAGTCCTTTGGGATTGAATAATAGTTTCTATTTTTAGCAAAATAGAAAGTCATTCACATTTCTTCATTGCTGTTACTGTGTAAAATATTCTCCTGCTTCTGTTCACTTCACTATGCATTAGTTCATGTAAATCTTTCCAGGTTTTTCTGAATCATCCTGATTAACATTTCTCATAGCACAATAATATTTTATTATAATCATAAACCACAGCCTGTTAGCCATTCCCCAATTCGTGGATATTCTTTTGACCTCTAATTATTAGGCACCAGAAAAAGAGTTGCTGTAAGTAATTTTGTACGATAAATCTTTTCTTCTTTTTGGAAGAATTTTTTGGGGTTATAGACTTAGCAGTGGTATTACTGAATATGCTAGATATGCTGGCATGAAAATTTTATAGGTCTTTGGGTACAGTTCCAAATTGTTATCCACCATGGTTGGATCAATTCACAACTTCATCAATAATGCATTAGCATTCCAGTTTTCCCAAATCTCCTCCAATTTCAACATTTTTATTTTTTGTCACATTAGCCAATATGTTAGGTTTCAGGTGGTACCTCAGAATTGAAAAACCTTTTAAACCAACAGCATGATCTTGAAATGACTATTTGTCTCTTCTGGAGTAAGGCAAATAAGAGTGATTGCTGCATTATTTTGAGCCATAACAAGATGACCAAATTTATTACTGCAAACTTTTACTTAAAATTAATCATTTAATTTTTATGATCTCTCAAACATTTTCATAAGAAGGATGATATACAAGAAATAATTGCAGCTGTCTTCACAGGCTAAGGTTCTAAGAATTCTAAGGAAGTAGCATTCTGATAAACTAATATCAGAGAAGGCCAACTCAATCACTCAGACCCTCATTCCTACCACTTCTCATACTCTGGTTGGGCTACACAGCAGTACACAGCAGGCTTATGGTCTGGCATCCATTTAGGGATTCACTTACTGCTATTGCTACACAGTCTGACAGCAACTTTTCCCTGCTTATTTGTTCTCACTTTAACTTTCTGAGGCAAGAAGCAATGGAACTCAACTCTTTTCCAAACCTTGTATATAAACACACTATGCCAAAGAAGTAAAGGATAGTAGCCATTTGTTTGACCTTTGAATTCATTCACAGTGACAAATCTCATCAAAGAAACAAAAGTGGAAATGCACTGAACTTAAAGGCAATGCAGGAAAGAACCAAGAAAAAAAATGATGCATACATAAGCTAAACATTAATCTTGAATATAGGATGCATATACACATCTTAAGTATTATAGGTCCCCCAGAGCAACATAATACATTAAAAAACCTGAACCCTGTAATTCAAGAAAATTTCCTTGAATGCAGAAAAAAGTGTCAATTAAAATCACTTTTGGAAAATATGAAGCCAGAAATTTATACATACAAAGTTTCATCTTTTTTCATTGTTTATTTCAGGAAGTACAAGAATTCAATTATTATCACTATCCAGTGTTAAAAAATGGCTTTGGAAAAGACTGGTCTTTGGGAACCAGACACAACTTCATTAATAATAGTATGCAAATAACCATAAAATTGAGTAATATCACTTATGTAGATGACAACTATTTTTTATATTGCAAACTAGTCAGGCAGGATTTAACATTCTTTGAATTTCAAAGAAGTAGAGAAAAAGTCTCAGTATATGTTTTTAAATATAGAGCTTTTAGATTTGATTCAGAAATTTGAAAAAAACGTCCCCAAAATTTAAAAAAAAGCAGTATTTTAAAACTTCATTAAGATGAAACCATGAAAGGGAGAAAATTGTATTCACATATCCTTTACCCAGTTTACATGACATTAAACACTCTTTTTATGTTTGTAGCACTAGTACTTCTGACATTATTTTTTTATTTTTAATAAGTTTTTTAATTTCAAAAATTAACATGCAAAAATGGTTATCAACATTGACCCTTGCAAAACCCTGTGATACACATTTTTCTTCCTTTCTCTCTCCATCCCTTCTCCTAGACAGCAAGTAATTGATTATAGGTTAAACATGTGCACTCCTTTTAAACATATTTCCATATTTATCATGCTTCACAAGAAAAAAATCAAATCAAAAAGGAAAAAAATGAGAAAGAAAAAATCAGACAAACAACAGCAAAAAAGGTGAGAATACTATATTATCGTCCACATTCAGTCCCCATAGCTCTCTCCTTAGATTCAGGTGGCTCTCTCCAACACGTCTATTGGAATTGGCCTGAATTACCTCATTGTTGAAAGGAGCCAAATCCATCACAGTTGATCATCACATAATCTTGTTGCTGTATACAATGTTCTCTTGGTTTTACTCATTTCACTTAGTATCAATTCATGTAAGTCTCTCCATGGCTTTCTGAAATCAGTCTGCTGATCTTTTCTTATAGAACAATAATATTCCATTATATTCATACACTATAACTTATTCCATCATTTCCCAGCTGATGGGCATCCACTCAGTTTTTAGTTCCTTGCCTCTACTAAAAGGGCAGCTATAAAAATTTTTGCACATGCACGAATTTCCCCCTTCTTTATGATCTCTTTGGGATACAGACTCAGTAGATATTTTTCTGGATCAAAGAGTATACACAATTTTATAGCCCAAATTGCTCTCCAGAATGGTTGGATCAGTTCACAACTCCAACATGTAGTAGTGTCCCATTTTCCCTACATCCCCTCCAACATTTATCATTATTTTTTTCCTGTCATAGCCAATCTGAGAGATATATAGTGGTATTTTAGAATTGTCTTAATTTTCATTTATCTAGTCAATAGTATAAATACTCTTTATGTATTAATATTGAGTATATGAGTCTTCTTTTTAGATAAAATAATTATCCATAAAGAACATAACTTTACTGTAGTCATTGCTTATAACCTGAAATTGAGAGGTATTTTTACTCTTGAAATAAAATGTTTTTCCATGATCAAATGCATTTCCAGATTTTATAACTTTAAAAAATTCACACTACTATTATACTATTTATATTCCCCATGTTCCGAAAACTGAGTCTGAACAGAGATACTATCATGAAAAGTCAGTATTTTAAAACCACTAAGGTATAGAAATTTAGCACCTTGTAAAGTCTTTGGAGTAATAATAATAATATAAAAAAAAAAAAACAACAACCCCAAAGTTACGTTAAGAGAGTTAAAATTAAGAGAGCCAAAGTTATGCTCTCTGAGAGAGTATAAGTGCACAAATTATGTCATATTTCTTAGTACTAAAAATGTTTGCTATATAAGTGTTCTAAAATGAAAGATGAGGTCATTATTGGCTGCCATGGATTTTATATATATCTATATATGCATATATATGTTTATATATGTGTGTATATATGCATATATTTATATGTTTTAGAAGATGGCCAAGAAAATTTGATTCAGCTAGACCTTGAAGGATCAACATGATTCCTCTAAGTCCAAATTCAGTATACTAAATGTATTCTGACACCTAGTTCACTAAAAAATAAAGCTAAAATATCATCATGCAATAGATAGAATTTATATAATGCTAGTTATTTAAATTTAGTTTACTTGTGAGATTTATGATATTACAAATCTCAAAATGAATGATCTGGGACTAGTCACACTTATGAATAAATTTATGATAATCTAAGATCTTCAAAAGATATATAATCTTATCCTTATCTTGCTCTCTTCCAAACCTCCCTATATCCAGTAGCAGTATAAATAGAAAAAAGGGGCAATCCAAGAAATCTTAAAAAGGAAGAATTTTCTCATTGCCTGACTTAATGATGTACTAGATAGAGGAATGAAGAAGACAGAAGAATCAGAGATAATCACAATTTTGAGTCTGAACTATCTGAAAAATAGTGCTGCTATCACTAGGTGAGATGGGCCAGATCTCTGAAACAAATATTCTTACAAGGTGTTAAGTCAGCAGAATTGATGATACAATGGTTATCTAGTTTAGCATGGTGATTAATAGTTCTCTAAGTTCAGTATGATTGATTTAATCTTACAAAAAATAATGATTTCCTAGTGATATAATGATTGGTTTATACTCAGTATAGAGCATATAAGTTAGGAGCCTCAGCCAGATTCATTCAGAACTAGAGAAAACAAGTAGATTGGAAGGAAGAGCTTCCTTGACTCCTCAAAAAAGGAATGAAAACACCAAAAAAATGAGGTGATCACACCCTCCCTGACATCTCAGGAAGGGAGATGAAAATCAAAGGGAAATGGGGAATCAAAACAGATTAGTGGGTTTCTGAAGGGTCTCACTTGAAATAGGTATACATAAATCCATCAACATGGGAGGCATTACAAACAAACAACATGAATCAACATGAAGAAATATATATGTCCATAAATCCTAGAAATAGTCCAAAAACAATCTATTGTCCATTACTTCATGTGCCAGGAATCCAATAGTTTCTGCAAGTTTTTAATTCCTGCCATAGTCTCAGCTTGTTTTAGGGAATCCAATGATTCCTGATGGTTTTGAAGTTCTATAACAGTGTTATTAACAATTTTTTATCTCAGGAAATCCAACATTCCTGCTGGTTTTAAAGTTCTGTAATAGTCTTATTATCAGCCATGCTCTTTCAGTGTCAGATTTTTTTTAGGTCTTCTCCTTTGTTTCAAAGTTTTTCTCTTTTTCAGTCTCTCTGCAGGTGCTTGTTGGCACCCATCTAATTCCTTCTCCATCTGTAGATATACAAGCAAACCCTTTCCCCCAAGCAGTTAACCTATCTAGTCCCTTCCATTCACCACTTTCTAAATCTTCCCTCATCACCTGGTAATTACATTGGAGCTGTTTGCACTGGACACTGCTCTTCTGTCGAGTTAAAAAGCCTGTATTCTCCCCAATTGTAATCCCTTTCTTTCATCTGATTGCTTTTTGGCTGATTGATCATGTAATCCCTTTCTTCTATCAAATTGCTTCTCTGCTGATTGATCATATCAATATTGAGCTTCTAAAGACTCTCTGGGTGTAACCTTGGCTGCCATCATGCCTCACCTGTTTTTTGTTTATGTTTTGGAGCTGGGTCCTGTCTCTCACTTCCCTGGGGCAATCTACATCCTGAGGCCCAGTGGAAGCCTTGGTTGCATTTTGGACATAGGATTTTGGGTCTTCTCTGATTCTGTCTTCTCACCCTATCTCTTTGCCTACATTGAGCTTTCAGAAGTCCTAACACCACACTGAAAGCATTGACGAGTCTCTTTGGAAGTCCCTTGCTGAGAGGAATCCTGTCTTCCCATGTTCTGCATCCTAGCCTGGGTATAAAAAGCATTTGTGCTCCCTATAGCAGTGTCTTATGATCTCCTCTAAAGGAGCATCTTTGTGTAGTTCCCATATAATTCTTCTATGAACCTCATTAGCATTTTCCTTAGTCAGTTGTTTTATCATTATTTCTTTTGCTGCATTTTCTCCAATTGTTCATATGACAGCTATTTGCAGATATCCCACAAAATCAGAAAAAGGTTCATTTAGAACTTACTCTATTTTTGTGAAGGCTTCCCTTCCAACTATTCCTGGGAGAGAGCCCCATGCTTTGATAGCAGCAGCAGCAATTTGCCCATATGCTATCAAAGGGTTATTAATCTGTACTGAAGTATCTGCATACTGACCTTTACTTGCTAGTTGGTCAAAGGTGATATTAACTCCAGTTTGCCTATTTCATTGGGTTTGTATTCTACAAAGTTCACTGTACTCCAAAAGCCGCAACAAGTTTTGTCCAGGTTCTAAACAGTCCTTCCTATAGATTTCCAATCACTAGGGATTAAAATTTCATAAGCCAAATTTTCTAATACTATCTTAGCATAAGACAATGTAGCCCCATAAAGAGTGCAACCCTTTTTCAAATCCTTGATTTTTTCCAGATGAAAAGGAGTGTATCTTCTCCTTTGTTGACCTGAAGAGTTAAACTCTTCAATAACAGGATATGTTTTTATTAAATCAGATATAACTAGGTTCACCACATACTATTTTTAATGTATAAAATGGCTTGTGATTCCCAAATGAAATTAATATAATTACATTGCCTGATTAGGAAAGAAAAAATGCCTTACAAAAAGTATTGTTTTGGCTTTTCTAGCAAGCACTGATAGTAATTCATTTCCGTACTGATTCTCAAACTTGAATTATGAACATTTGAATTAAACATGTGAAAGCTCTCTTTTTCATTGTTTTCTGATATGATTTTTTTAAACTTGATCATAATTGAATCATAATTCTATAACCTATAGTCTTAGAAGCTAACAAAATTCACGAGTTCATATCAAGTGTACTAATATAGCCATGAAGACTTAGAAAATTTTTGGAGGTTTCTTAAGATTCATAGACCCAAGGAAGGGGCTTTGCTTACCCAGCTCTAACGATGATACTGTCAAAAGGATATGTTACTTTTATGGTATCGCACAGCCAGTCAGTCACATTCTAGTATGTATTAAGGGATTTGAACTAAGGTTTTCCTAACTTGTATATCATGCTCTGTGTATCATGCCAGCCTATTTCTATGATTTATGATTACAATTTGTTAATTTTATCTTTCAAAACAAATTCACCTCAAGAAGGAAGTGTAGTTCTAAAAATACACTCATCACCTAGGACAACAGGAAAAGCCAAAGGCATTTCAGTTAGGAAGTCCAAGAGAAAGGAACTTGGCCCATCATGAAAACATAATTTTAAAAAATATATCTCATGTTACCTCTCTCTTGATAAGTTATTTTAACTGCTAGAATTTCACAATGAATATTTTTCTTTAAAGGAGCATACCTTTACAATAATACCTCAGTAATCAAAAACTAAAAGACCATGATGGAGTTTCAGGGTATCTTGCTGAGCCACCAACCATTCACAGCATTATCACAAGACTCATGTTCTACTTACATTCAGGTCATCTTAATCTTTATGTAAACATAGCTTGATTGGCTTCCATTTCAAACACTCTTTTCAAAAGTCAATATGAACCAAATGTAAAGAATAAAATAAACAAAAATTCTTCACATAGAACAAAAGTTTTATTGTCTAGCTTGGCAAATTTACCTGAGGCTATTTTCCTTTTTTCATCCTTAATTGAAAAATTGGGTCTCCAGCAGCCAAAATATACAATGAAACTAAAGGCATTGGCATAAAAAAAAAAAAAAAAAAAAAAAAAAACCTGGCACTTGAAGCTGCAGCAGGGAGGTTGTTTTTTTTTTTTTTTTTTTTTTTTTTGCCATGTGTCTGCTTTTGATTTATTTCTGTCATAAAAAGCAAATAGGTGTAGCATCAGAATTATTTGAAATTTGTTCCCAACTTAAATGCCTCCAGTTGCCTCTTAAACTTGTAACAATTCCTATCAGGAAAATGGAACTTTCTTGACAGTATTAACTTCCAGCTACAAAGAAGTAGTTCCTTCCTTCTGTTTGTTATCTTTAGGGAGCAAAAGGAGTGGTGTTGATGATAGTGGAAGGAGATAGGGGAAGGAGGCAAGGAATTTTGATGCTGCCCTCCCCCAGAACAAGTAATTCTAGGTTTTTAAGTCTACAGATGTGTATATGTGTCTGTGGGTATAAATGCTCAAAAAATCATTTAACTTTCCATTATGGCTGCTTTTCTTTATGGTTTTCATGAGTCTATGGGAGTTCCAGTGGGGCAGTCTTTCTGGTGGCTGGACCCTGCCAATACTGTCAAAAAATCCATGATGGTTTATGGCAGCTTATGGGACTGGGGTAAAAAGAGGAGGGAGGAAGGGGGACCTAAACCGCCCTCCCAAGAAGTAGCCAATTAAATGAGTAACTTTGCAAAACTCCCTTAGTGTGTTAATATTTAAAAGCATACAATTGAAAATCAATTCTCTGACCCTCCTGAAAGTTCTAAAGAGGAATTAGGCTAAAAACCTTGCTGTGCCAGTATTCAGGGCAGATACAAAAATTTGCTTTATCTATGTTAAATCATTCATTTTGTAAAAAGGAGTTTTCTTGCCAAGGGAGAAGAGAAAGTTGTAGTGGAGAGACTTGTGATCAATTGCTGTGCCTCAGTTGCTATCTGTTTTTTTGCAAATATAACAGATGTCTATCAGCAAGCATTTATTAGGTATCCTGTGTATTATGAACATATTTCTTCCAGAGCAGGATAGGATAAGACATATTTATTTCCACAAGGGCCCATGAACTTAGCTCTAGAGACATTCACCTGATCTATCTTAAACACAAGGAACCATATGCATTGTGAAGGGTAGGGATCGGGAGGGGGGGAGAAGGAAGGGGCAGGGTGGCCCAACAATTGTGAAGTCATACAGGGTCACAATTTGAGCATAGCAGAAGGGAAGGAAAAAGGACTAGAAATTGGTATGGATTTTCTGTCTATAATAGCAGTGTGGTAAAGTGTAAGTAGCACTCAATATGAAGTCTAAAGGTCTGGGTTCAAATTCCTGCTCCATCCATCATTAACTGTGTGATGTTAAACTATTTGAGACTCAACGTTTTCTTCTGTAAAATGAGTTGTGTCTATCGGTCTCTCTGTCTGTCTGTCTCTCTTCTCTCTCTCTCTCTCTCTCTCTCTCTCTCACACACACACACACACACACACACACACACACACACACAAAGATGACTATGGATAATTCAAAGAAACAGAGGACTTTTAAAAATAGAGGCCGAGTTGTGCCATGTGTCTGGTTTTGATTTATTTCTGACATAAATGTATTTCTTTTTCTTTTTTCTTTTAGTTTTTGCTGAGGCAATTGGGGTTAAGTGACTTGCCCAGGGTCACACAGCTAGGATGTGTCTAAGGCCAGATTTGAACTCATGTATTCCTGACAGTGTGGTCTACCCACTGTGCACCTAGCTGTCCCTATAAAATTATTTCTTATTAAATATTATTAACATAACAAGTGGCTCTAGGAAAATAAATGCATTCAATTATAACAACATAAATGAAAATTTTAAAAAATGAAGCTAAACACTGTGTAAGGATAATGACTATGATTTGGGGAAAAGAAGAGATGTGAAAATGCACCTCCCTCATTGGAAAAGTGGGGGACTATGAGTATGGAATATTGTATATGTTCCCATAAGTGGCTGTTTTTATCATTTAATTAGGTCTAATTACTGTTTTTTGTTATAAGAGAAGGTTTTTCAGAGATAGGTGACATATTGACTATCACATATAAATAAAAGTCATTAATAAGACTCTAAAATAGAATAATGTGATGTTGTTGAACTAGACAACCTGATCTATAGCAATGATTTCTTTAGAGTAGTTGCTTTGAATTATTCTCTTAACTACATTTCTAATCATAGTTTGAATCCTAGAGAGCAGCTACTACCTAAAATTCTAGGGTACACTGAAGTTCCTATGCTGAAACAATAACTCATAAACATCTACAAGTATTCTTGATCTTGTAGATATTCTTGTAGATGACTACAAGTCATAATATTCCAGTAAAATTAGTGGCAGAGTAAATGGTCATAGTCTCACTAATATACTCCAACAAAAACTTAAAAAGAGCATTAGATCAAACAATTATTAAGTGATCCAAAAAGAAATTATAAGAAACGCATTTTTCCGGTTCAAGCCTATAAAAAAGACAAAAAGATACTGGATAGAGGCCAAACCAGAACAGCCATTGTGAAGGAAAGCAAACAAAACAATCATAATTTTATGGAAAAAATTTAGAATATCATTTTCTTTAAGAAATCATTATGATATTTTAAAGACTATAATAACATAAACTTTATTTTTAAAAGCCATAATAGTCATAAGAATAAAAAATAACTTTTTAAAATAGTAATTTATTTTTCTCAGTTAAATATCAAGAAAAATTTTAACATTCATTTATCATTTTGAATTTCAATTTTTTCTCCCTCTCTTCTCTCTTTCTTTTGAAGATGGTAGGAAGCTTGATAAGGTTTAACCATAAACATATTTCCATATTAATCATAGCTATGAAAGAAGAAACAGATAAAAAGAGAAAAAACACAATAAAGCATAAAGTAATAAAAAAAAAGTTTCAATCTGCATTCAGAGTCTACCAGTTCTTTATCTGGTTACATATAGCATTTTCCTTTATCTGACTTCTTTCCTAGCTCCTGGATCATTGTGTTGCTGAACAAAGCTGAGTCAATCATAGTTGATCATCACATATTCCTACTAATACTGTGTACAATGTTTTTCTGGTTCTGTTCATTTCACTTTACATCACTTCAAATAAATCTTTCCAAGTTTTTTTTTTCTGAAATCTACCAGTTCATCATTTCCTATTGCACAATATTTTCCATTACATTTTTAAACCAGTTTTGTTCAGTCATCCCCCAATTAATGAGCATTCCCTCAGTTTCCAATATTTCGCTATCACAAAAAGGGCTGGTGTAAATATTTTTACAAATATAGTTTTTTTCCTTTTTTGTATAGTCTCTGTTAAGATACTGATCCAGTAATTATATTGTTGGGTCAAAGTATATGTACAGATTGATTGCTCTTTGAACATAGTTCAAAATTTCTCTCCAGAATGATTGGGTCAGTTCTCAATTCCACCAACAGTGTCCCAATTTTCTTACATCCTCTCCAACATTTATCACTTTTCTTTTTTGTCACATTGGCCAATCTTATATTGACTAATCTGTGAGGTGATATATTAGAGGCTTTGTCTTTTTTTTCCCTTTTATTTGCATTTCTCTAATCAAAAGTGAGCAAAAAGAATGCTTATTTGCATGCCTATAGATAATTTTTTTTCCTTTGAAAACTTCCGCTTTTTATCCCTTAACCATTTATCAATGGGGAATGGCTTATATTCTTAAACATTTCACTTAGTTGTCTATATATTTGAGAAATGAGGTCTTTTTTCAGAGACACTTCCTGTAAAGAGTGTTTCCCAGCTTTCTATTTTCCTTTTAATATTTGTTGCGTTGGTTTTGTTTGTGTAAACCCTTTTAAATTTAATAAAATCAAAACCTTTTTGCATTTATAACTCTCTTTTCCTCTTATTTTGTCATGAAATTTTTTTCCTTCCCATAGATCTGACAGGTAGCCTGCTCCTTGTTCTAATTTTCTTATGATTTCATCTTTTATATCTATCTATTTTAACCTTAAATTGGTATGTAGTGTGAAATATTGATCTATATCCATATTTTGTCCTATCATTTTCCAGTTTTCCCAACAGTTTTGTAAAATAGTGAGTTTTTATTCTAAAAATCGGAATGTTTGGGTTTATCAAACATTAGGTTACTATGGTCATTGAATATGGTCTTATGTTCCAAGGCTATTCCACTGATCTACCATCTATTTCTCAGCCAATAGAAAATTGTGATGATTACTGTTTTATAATATAGTTTGAGGTCTAACATGGGTAGGCTGTCTTTCCTTGCACTTTTTCATTTTTTTTCCAGTAATCTTTACCTTTTATTCTTCTAGATGAATTTTGTTATTCTTTTATTCTACATCTACAAAATATTTTTGGTAGTTTGATTGGTATAGCACTTTGGATCAGCCTATTAATAATGAATTGATACTTTTAGTTGTTTAGATTTTTATTTTCTGTGACTGTTGTTTTCTTTTTCTTTTTTATTACAGTTTTTAAATTACAAAAGGTATGTGTGGGTACTTTTTCAACATCAACGCTTGCAAAACTTTGCATTCCAAATTTTCCCCTCCTCCCTTTTCCCACTCCCCTAGATGGCAGGTAATCCAATACATGTTAAATATGTTAAAATATATGTTAAATCTAATATATGTACACATATTTATAGTTATCTTGCTGCACAAGAAAAATCAAATCAAGAAGGGAAAAAAATGGAGAAAGAAAACAACATGCATGCAAACAACCACAGAAATAAATGCTACATTGTGGTTCACACTCAGTTCCCATAGTCCTCTCTCTAAGTGTAGAAGACTCTCTTCATCACAAGATTATTGGAACAGATCTGAATCATCTCTTTGTTGGAAAGAGCCACACTTATCAGAATTGATCATTGTATAATCTTGTTGTTGCCATGTACAATGATCTCCTGGTTCTGCTTATTTCACTTAGCATCAGTTCATGTAAGTCTCCCTAGGCCTCTCTAAAATCATCCTGCTGATCAGTTCTTATAGAACATTCACATACCATAACTTATTTAGTCATTCTCCAATTGATGGGCATGTACTCAGTTTCCAGTTTTTTGCCACTACAAAAAGGATTGCCATAAATATTTAAGATCTCTCTGTGATATAAGCCCAATAGAAACACTGCTGGATCAAAGGATATGCACAGTTTGATAATTTTTTGAGCATAGTTCCAAATTGCTTTCCAGAATGGTTGGATCTCTTCACAATTTCATTAACAATGTATTAGTATCCCAGTTTTCCCACATCCCCTCCAATATTCATCATTATCTTTTCTTGTCATCTTAGTCAATCTGAGAGGTGTGTAGTAGTATCTCTAAGTTGCCTTAATTTGCATTTTTCTGATCAGTAATGATTTAGAGCACCTTTTCATATTACTAGAAATGGTTTTAATCTCTTCATCTGAAAATTGTCTATTTGTATCGTTTGACCCTTTATCAATTGGAGAATGGCTTGAATTTGTATACATTTAAGTCATTTTTCTATATATTTTAGAAATGAGGCTTTTATCAGAACACTTAAATGTAAAAATGTTTTCCCAATTTATCCTTCCCTTCTAATCTTGTCTGCATTAGTTTTGTTGATACAAAAAGTTTTCAACTTAATATAATCAAAATTATCTATTCTGTGTTTAATAATGCATTTCAGTTCTTCATTGGTCATAAATTTCTTCCTTCTCCACAGATCTGAAAGGTAAACTATCCTATATTCTTCTAATTTCTTTATAATATCACTCTATGTCTAAATCATGGACCCATTTTGACCTTATCTTGGTATATGGTATTAGTGTCAGTCAATGCCTACTAGTTTGCAATTTTTCTAGTAGTTTTTGTCAAATAGTGAGTTGTTATCCCAAAAGCTGGGATCTTTGGGTTTGTCAAACAGTAGATTGCTATAGTTATTGACTATTTTGTCCTGTGAACTTAACCTATTCTACTGATTGACTATTTTATTTCTTATTCTTGACCTTTTATTCTTCCAGATGAACTTTGTTATTATTTTTCTAGTCTGTAAAATAATTTCTTGGAAGATTGATTGGTATGACAATAAACAATTATTAATTGTAGACTAATTTAGGTAGTATTACCATTTTAATTATATTTGCTCAGCCTACCCATGAGCACTTGATATTTTTCCAATTGTTTAGATCTGACTTATTTGTGTAGAAATTGTTTTGTATTTGTGTTCATATATATCCTGACTTACCCTTGGCAGATAGACTCCCAAATATTTTATTGGAATTTATTGTTCTTTAAATGTTTGGTAAATCCTTCTGGTCCTGTAGATTTTTTTCTTATAGACTTTATTAATAGCTTATTCTATTTATTTTTCTAACATGGAACTATTTAAATAATTTATTTCCTCTTCTGTTAACCTGAGCAATCTAGATTTTTGTAGATATTTTTCCATTTCACTTAGATTATCAAATTTGTTGATATATAGTTGGGCAAAGTAACTCTTTTGCTCTAATTTTCTCTTCATTGTTACAAAGTTCTACCTTTTCATTTTTGAGACTAACAATTTGATTTTCTTCTTTCCTTTGTCTAATCAAATTAATTAAAGTTATCTAGTTTCAGTTTTTTTCATAAAACCAACTCATTTCTATTTATTATTTCAATAGTTTCATTACTTTCATTTTATTAATCTCTCCTTTTATTTTCAGAATTTCAATTTGGTGCTTGACTATTTTAATTTGTTCTTTTTCTAGCTATTTTAGTTGTAAGCTCAATTCATTGATCTTCTATTTCTCTATTTTATGCAAATAAATATATGAGGATATAAAATTTCCTCTTATAACCACTTTGGCTACATCGCACAAAGTCTAGTATGTTGTCTCATTATTGTCATTCTCTTGGATGAAGTTATTGATTGTGTCAATGATTTGTTTTTTCACCCATTCATTCTTTAGGATTAGATTATTTAGTTTCTAATTAATTTTCTGTCTATTTTCCCCTGGTCTTTTATTGCATGTGATTTTTATTGCATCATGATCTAAAAAAATGCATTTACTATTTCTGCCCTTCTGCATTTCATTTTGAAGTTTTATGTCCTAATTCATGGTCAGTTTTTGTTTAGGTTCCATGACCTGCCAAGAAAAAAGTATACTTCTTTCTGTCTCCATTCCAAAGATCTATAATACCTAACTTTTCTAAAACCCTCTTTATCTCCTTAATGTCTTTTTTATTTATTTTGCAGTTCAATTTATCTAGCTCTGAGAAAGCAAGATTGAGATCCCCCACTAGTATAGTTTTGCTGTATATTTCTTCTTGCAGCTCTTTTAATTTCTCCTCTGAGTATTTGGGTGCTATGCCACTTGGTGCATATATATTTAGTATTGATATTGCTTCATTATCTATAGTACACTTTAGCAAAACATAATTTCCTTCCTATTTCTTTTAATTAGTTCTATTTTTGCTTTTGCTTGATCTGAGATCAGGATTGTTACCCCTGCTTTTTTTTTTTTTAACTTCACTTGAAGTATAATAAATTCTGCTCCAGCCTTTTTTCTTTGCTCTGTATATATTACTCTGCTTTAAATGTGTTTCTTGTAAACGTCATATTGTGGAATTCTGACTTTTAATCTAGTTTGCTATCTACTTTCATTTTTTGGGAGAATTCATCCCATTCAAATTCACAATTAAAATAACTAATTCTGTATTTCCTGCTGTCTTATTTACCCCAAGTGATGCTTTTCTCTTTCACTTCCCTTTTTCCTTCTCTCCAGTATTTTGCTTTTGACCATCACCTCCCTCAGAAAGCCTTTTAGGGACTCTCCCCCTTTCTTATACTTTCCCCTACTTTTCATCTTCCACTTCCCTATAAGATGAGACAAGTTTGATGGGAAACCAAATATGTCTGATATTCTCTCTTTGAGCCAAATTCTCACAATGCTCACCTTCCTCCTTCTTTCCCTCAAATGTAATAGGGTTTTTTTTTTGCCTCTTTGTGAGATATAATTTTCCTCATTTTATCTCCACTTTCCCCTTTTTCTGGTACAGTCCCCCTTCTACCTCTGGTTTCTTTTTTATAACAGTAAAATCAAATTATACATGCACTCTCTATGTATACTTAGAACAGAAATATAGTTCTCAAGAATTCTTTTCTTTTTACCTTTTTAGGCTTCTCTTGAGTTCTGTATTAGGAGATGAATTTTTTTTTGTTGTTCAGCTCAGCTCTTTTCATCAGGAATAGATGAAATTCACCTGTATCATTTAATGTCCATCTTCTTCCCTGAAAGATAACACTCATTTTAGCTGGATAACTTATTCTTGGTTGTAATCCAAGTTTCTTTGCCCTTTGGAATATCCAATTCCAAGCCCTTAAATCCTTTAAGGGAGAAGCCACGAGGTCCTGGGTAATTCAGATTGTAGCCTCTCAGTATTTGAATTGTTTCTTTTTGAATGATTACAATACTTTTCCTTGGTCCTTTGATTCTGAAATTTAGCCACAATATTCTTTGGGGTTTTAAATTTGAGGTTTCTTTCAGCAGGTGATCAGTGAATTCTTTCAATGGGTAATTTGCCACTTTTTTTTTTTATGATTTCCTGAAGGATAATATCTAGGTTTTTTTTTTTTTTCATCATGGCTTTCAGGAAGCCCAATAATCCTTAGATTGTCTTTCCTACTTCTTTCTTGGTCAATTGTTTTTCCTAGGAGGAATTTTACATTTTCTTCTATTTCTTAATTTTTTTGTATTCTGTTTGACTGAGTCTTGATGTCTTGATGTCTTTCCCTTTCATTTGTTCAACTGTAATTTTTAGTGTGTTATTTTCTTCAGTTACTTTTTTTTTACCTCCTTTTGCATTTGGTCAATTGAATTGTTTTGTTCATTGCATTTTTTTTCCATTTCACAAATTTTGTTTTTCAATGACTTTGTATCTTTTTCATATCTATTTTGTAAAGAATTATATGCTCTTTCCAGTTAATCAAATCTGTTTTGTAGTGAGGTATATACTTTTCCCATTTCATCAAATCTATTTTTAAGAAGTTTTCTTCAGATAATTTGTTTTTCCTTTTCCATACCCTCTTGCAAAGATATTACTTCCTTTCCCCATTTTTTTCTACCTGTCTTTTATGATCCTTTTTGAAATCTTCCATGAAGGCCTTGGAAGGGCCTCAGTTACTTGCAGCCTACTCACTGTGCTGAGTTTTCTCAGACTAGCTGTGTCTGTTGTTTTGGAGTTCTTTAGCTGGCAACGTGCCATTTGTACTGGGACCTGCTGTGCCACTAGTCTACTGAACCAGGACCAAAAGATCTTAGTTGCAAAACTGTTCTGTGACTAAGAGCCTCTTGTGAGCTTGCTTGGGATATCATCTCTGCTGGGCTGTATGCTTTTACTCAAGTGAGATAGACCTTTCCTGAAATTATATTGTTAGAAAATTGTTTCACTCTATCTTTTTGTGGGTCTGTTGCTTTGTAATCTCATTTAGAGGCTTGATTTAATTTTGTTTCTGAGGAAAACTGAGGAGAGTAGGAGCAACTTCCTCTTCTCACTGCTATCTTGGTTTTACCTCCCAAAGATGTTATTTATAAAAAGAAAGTGTCTCTAGTCCTCAAAATACTTATATTAGCACTTTATGTGATAACAAAGTCGAAAGTGATAAATGTTCAATCTCAACAAATTGTGATACATGAATATAATGCAATATGAGTTGATTACTTATTTAATGCCTTTAAGAAATGCTAAATAAAATGATAAAAGGATAGAAAAACATGAACATAAAGGCTAGAAAAAATATTTATATTGGCTATAATAATGCAAATAGGAAGGAAAACAACCCACAATCAAAATAAAATATTGTAAAATTATAAAGAATGACTTAGAATTCAAATAAGATAAATAAAAAAGCTCCTCTTCCCCTACTCCTTTGCAGATATGGAAAAGGGGGTGTGTGTGTGTGTGTGTGTGTGTGTGTGTGTGTGTGTGTGCGTCTGTGTCTGTGTTTGTCTCTCTGTGGAGGTGGTATTTATAG
The DNA here is from genome assembly GCF_016432865.1 of Antechinus flavipes. Lineage (NCBI taxonomy): Eukaryota > Metazoa > Chordata > Mammalia > Dasyuromorphia > Dasyuridae > Antechinus > Antechinus flavipes. Next base: position 233,609,509 of record NC_067402.1, read on the forward strand.
TGGTCCACAAGTGTGAAAAATTGCTTATGATGTCAGTTTCTTGGATTTATTGATCAGTTTTGCCAAACTTTTTTGTTTCTTCTTTGACTTTGTTTAAATATTTTTTCTTTTTTAAAATTTTTAATAGCTTTTTATTTACAAGTTATATGCATGGGTAATTTTACAGTGTTGATGATTGCCAAACCTTTTGTTCCAATTTTCCCCCTCTTTCCCCCCACTCTCTTCCCTGGATGGCAGGATGACCAATACATGTTAAATACATTAAAGTATAAATTAAATATAAAATAAGTATACATGACCAAATCGTTATTTTGCTGTACAAAAAGAAATGTTGTACAATTAGCCTGTGAAGGAAATCCAAAATGCAAGCAGGCAAAAATATAGGGATTGGGAATTCAATGTAATTGGTTCTTAGGCATCTTCCAGAGTTCTTTCAATGGGTGTAGCTGGTTCAGTTCATTGCTGCTCCATTGGAACTGATTTGATTCATCTCATTGCTGAAGATGGCCAAGTCCATCAGAATTGATAATCATATAGTATTGTTATTGAAGTATATAATGATCTCCTCGTCCTAGCTTATTTCACTCAGCATCAATTCATGTAAGACTCTCCAGGCCTTTCTGAAATCATCTGGTTGGTCATTTCTTACCAAACAATAATATTCCATAATATTCATATACCACAATTTATTCAGCCATTCTCCAATTGATGGGCATCCACTCAGTTTCCAGTGTCTGGTCACTACAAAGAGGGCTGCCACAAACATTCTTGCACATACAGGTCCCTTTCCCTTCTTTAGTATCTCTTTGGGGTATAAGCCCAGTAGTAACACTGCTGGTTCAAAGGGTATGCACAGTTTGATAACTTTTTGAGCATAGTTCCAAATTGCTCTCCAGAATGGTTGGATGTATTCACAATTCCACCAACAATGTATTAATGTCCTTGTTTGCCCACATCCCCTCCAACATTCCGCATTATCTTTCCCTATCATTCTAACCAGTCTGACAGGTGTGTAACAGTATCTCAGAGTTGTCTTAATTTGCATTTCTCTGATTAATAATGACTTGGAGCATCTTTTCATATGGCTAGAAATAGTTTCAATTTCTTCATCTAGACTCAGAAATTTCTAATAGAGTCATAAGATTGGGACTTTCACTAGCTGATCTGGTTATTGGAAAAATAAATTTAAAATTGTATTGAGATCTATTTTTATAAAAGATTTTTTTAAAAAAAGGAAATCCATTAAAAGCTGTTTTGAAGCTTAATTTGTGTGGAAAGTGTTTTGTAGTTTTGCTCATAAAGTTTCTGATTTTTCCCTTGGCAGATAGATTCCTAAGTATTTTATACAATCAGTAGTTACTTTAAATGGAATTTCTCTTTGTAACTGACTGTTGGATTTTGTTAGTGATATATAAGAATGCTGATGACTTATGTGGGTTTATTTTGTATCCTGCAACTTTGCTAAAGGTATGGATTATTTCTAATACCTTTTTAGTAGAATCTCTGGGGTTCTCTAAGTATACCATTTTGTCATCAGCAAAGAGTGATAATTTGGTTTCCTCATTACCTACTCTAATTCCTTTAATTTCTTTCTCAATTCTTAGTGCCTAAGGTAGCATTTCTAATACAATATTGAATAGTATTGGTGATAGTGGGCAACCTTATTTCACTCCTGATCTTATTGGGAATGGTTGCAGTTTATCTCCATTACATATGATGCTTACTGATGGTTTTAAATAGATGCTTCTGAATATTTTAAGGAAAAGACCATTTATTCCTATAGTCTCAAGTGTTTTTAACAGGAATGGATGTTGGATTTTATCAAATGCTTTTTCTACATCTATTGAGATGATCAGATGGTTTTTGTTAATTTTGTTATTAATATAGTCAATTATAGAAACCATTTTCCTAATATTGAACCAGCCCTGTATTTCAAGTATAAATCCTACTTGGTCATAGTGTATTATCCTGGGCATGATTTTCAGCAGTCTTTTTGCTAATATCTTATTTAAAATTTTAGCATTAATATTCATTAGGGAGATTTGTCTAAAAAAATTTTTTTTTCTGTTTTCAACCTACTGGGTTTAGGTATCAGTACCATATCTATGTCATAAAAGGAATTTGGTAGGACTTCTTCATTCACTATTTTTTCAAATAGTTTATATAGCATTGGGGCTAATTGTTCTTTAAATGTTTGGTAGAATTCACATGTAAATCCATCTGATCCTGGGGATTTTTTCTTAGGGTTGATTAATAGCTTGTTCTATTTCTTTTTCTGAAATGGGACTATTCAAGCAATTTACTTCCTCCTCTGATAATCTGGGAAGCCTATATTTTTGGAGGTAGTCATCCATTTCACTTAGGTTATCAAATTTATTGGCATAAAGTTGGGCAAAGTAACTCCTTATTATTTCTCTAATTTCCTCTTCATTGGTGGAAAGTTATTCCTTTTCATTTTTAAGACTACTAATTTGATTTTCCTCCCTCCTTTTTCTAATCAGATTTACCAAAGGCTTATCTATTTTATTGTTTTTTTCATAGAACCAACTCTTAGTTTTATTTATTAGTTCAATAGTTTTTTTTTTTACTTTCAATATTATTAATTTCTCCTTTTAATTTTAGAATTTCAAATTTAGTATTTGATTGGGGATTTTTAATTTGGTCTTTTTCTGGTTTTTTTAGTTGCAAGCCCAATTCATTGATCTTCTCTTTCTCTATTTTATTCAAGTAAGCCTCTAATGATATAAAATTTCCTCTTATTACCACTGTGGCTGCATTCATCAAATTTTGGTATGATGTCTCTTTGTTGTCATTATCTTGAGTGAAATTATTAATTGTGTCTATAATTTGCTGTTTCATCCAATCATTCTTTAAGATGAGATTATTTAGTTTCCAATTACTTTTTGTTCTATTTACCCCTAACTTTTTGTTGAATGTAGTTTTTATTGCATCATGATCTGAAAAGAATGCATTTACTATTTCTGCCTTCCTGAATTTAATCTTGAGGACTTTATGTCCTAATGTATGGCCAGTTTTTGTATAGGTTCCATGAACTACTGAGGAGAAAGTATATTTCTTTCTGTCTCCATTCAGTTTTCTCCAAAGATCTATCATACCTAATTTTTCTAATATTCTATTTACTTCTTTAATTTCTTATTTGCTTTGTGGTTTTATTTGTCTAATTCTGAAAGTGAAAGGTTGAAATTTCCCACTATTACAGTTTTGCTGTCTATTTCTTCTTGCAACTCTCTTAATTTCTCCTTTAGGAAGTTAGATGCTATACCACTTGGTGCATATATTTTTAGTATTGATATTCCTTCGTTGTCTATGCTACCCTGTAGCAAGATATAGTTTCCTTCCTTATCTCTTTTGATTAGATCAGTTTTTGCTTTTGCTTGATCTGAGATAAGGATGGCTACACCTGCTTTTTTGACTTCTCCTGAAGCATAATAGATTCTGCTCCAACCTTTTACCTTTACTCTGTGTGTATCTCCCTGTTTTAAATGTTTTTCCTGCAAACAACATATTATCAGGTTCTGACTTTTGATCCAGTCTGCAGTCTGCCTCCACTTTATGAGAGAGTTCATCCCATTCACATTTATGGTTAAAATTACTAATTCTGTATTTCCTGCCATCTTATTATCTCCAGATTATGCTTTTCTTTTAATTGTTCCCTCCCCCATTTCCCAGTTTTAAACTTATGTGCTCCACTTGTATCACTCTCTTTAGGATCCCTCCTTCCTCCCTTTGAATCTCTTCCCCTTTCTTGTATCCTTGCCTTATTACTATTTCCCTTTTTCCTTTTCCTCTCCCCCTTTTTAATGAGGTGAGAGAAGATTTTCTATAAAACAAGTATGTAAGTTATTTTATCTTAGAGCCAACTCCGATGAGAGTAAGATTCACATAATGTTCCTCTCCATCTCTAAATTCCCTCAGATATGATACGTTTCCCTTGCCTCTTCATGGGATGTAGTTTCCCTCTTTTTATTCCCCCTTTCCCCCTTTTCTGACATTACCCCTTTTCTATTTCTACTTCCATCTTTCTATGTTATATCAGTAAAATCAAATTATATATGTAGTCTTTTTGTCTATCCACAACAGAAATAAAATTTTCAAGAGTTCCTTTTACCTTTTCTGCTTCTCTTGAGTCCTATGATTGGAGATCAAATTTTTTGTTTAGTTCTGGTTTTTTCCTTAGAAACAAATGGAATTCATCTGTTTCATTAAATGTCCTTCTTCCATGGAAGAAAATGATCAGGTTGGCTGGGTAGTTTATTCTTGGCTGCATTCCAAGTTCTTTTGCCTTTCAGAATATCAGATTCCAGGCTCTTCGATCCTTTAATGTGGAGGCAGCCAGATCTTGGGTGATCCTTATTGTGGCACCTCAGTATTTAAATTGTTTTTTTTTTTTCTGGCTGCTTGTAATATTTTTTCCTTAATCTGATAGTCTGAAATTTGGCCGCAATATTCCTTGGAGTTTTTATTTTAGGGTCTTTTTCAGAAAGTTTTCGATGAATTCTTTCAATGCTTATTTTACCTTCTGGTTCTATTGCCTCTGAACAGTTCTCTTTAATAATTTCCTGTAAAATGGTATCTAGGATCTTTTTTTCATCATAATTTTCGGAAAGTCCAATAATCCTCAGATTATCGCTCCTAGATCTTTTTTCCAGATCTGTCATTTTTCCAAGTAAATATTTCATGGTTTTTTTTTTCAATTTATCATTTTTTTGATTTTGCTTGACTGATTCTAGCAAGATCATTGAGCAATGATTCTCAATGAATCATTAGTTTCTATTTGTTCAGTTCTGAATTTTAATGAATTATTTTATTTTATTATTATTATTATTTTCTTCATCAGCTTTTTTTAAACTTCTTTTTGTATATGTCCAATTGAGTTTTCAAATGAGTTGTTTTGCTCTATGGAACTTTTTTTCCATTTCACTTTTTTTTGTGTGTGAATTATTTTTTTTTCCAATTCACAGACCCTACTTTACTGCAAATTCTTTGTCTTTTCCACTTCACAAATTCTACTTTCCTGAGATTTTTTTACTTTTGCCAAATCACAAATACTGTTTCCCTGCATTTCCTGGGAATTTTTTACCTTTTCCAGTTCATATTTCAAGAAGATGTTTCTTTCTTGCAAAGCTTCTCTTTCCTTTCCCCATTTTTTCTTCTAACTCTCTTTTGAGACTTTTATTGGTCTCTTCTAGGAGAGTGTTATGTAAAGGAGGGCAGGTAACATTCTCCTTTGGGGTACTGTCTGGAGACTGCTTGCTATTAGTCTCCTCAGGGTTCCAAACCTGCTCTTTTTCTGTATAGAAGCTACCAGGGACTGATTTTTTCACTCATTTTTAAAAGCCTTTAGGGGCTACCTTCAGGGAAAGGGGGTTACCAGCTTCCTCTGCAAAGCAGAGAAAGATGTAAACAGGCTTCAGGCAGCAAGATATGGGAGTGCTCTGGGTAAAAATTCCCCCTCCCCCAACTGTTAGTGAGTCAGCATTTGCTGAGCTATGGAAGTGGGCAGTGGAGAACCCCTGCTATATGGTTTAGTGACTGTCCTAAGGCTAGAGACTAAGCAGAGAAAGTGTCACTACCGGAGGCCAAAGCCCATTTTGCCGCTGTAGGTATTAGTGACTATCCAATAAATAGCCTGACTCAGACCAGAAGTGTCTCTGCCTGGAAGCAAATTGCCCCTCAAAAGTTCTATTGCCCCAAGCTGAGCCCCCCACTGTGCAGCTTAGAGGCTGCCCCGGGCTGTGCCCCCCTGCCATGCAGGTTTTCACCTGCCCCAAAGAAAAGCCCTGTACTATGGGTTGGGGCTGCAAGATTGTGCTGCAATCTGTGCTGTCACTTCCAGTTTGGGGTGTGTACAGCCAGACCCTATGAGGATCTGATGTTTTTTAGAGTGGCTTCTCTGCTATTCTACTGTTTTGCAGAGCAATCGGTCTATGCCAGTGTCATCTCTGTAATTTTCTAATCATAGAGACCACTCCTGCCCAGTCTGCACAATATGCTAGCCTTTAGTTCTCTCCTTACTTGCGCTGATCTTCTCCTTGGCCCCTCAGGACAAACCTTTTTCTGATGAAATTCCAGATTTTCTTTGGCTTGTGAGTTGTATTTCTAGTCTTTGTGGTCTTACCACTCAAGTGCTATTTTTGAGGCTGAATTAAATGTTGGTTGTGAGGATAGGAGAGGAGCTTAGAAAGTCGTGTGTGCCTTCTCAGCCATCTTGGCTCTGCCCCTCCATTTTAATTTTTTTAATTGTTTTTGCTTTCTGACAGGCATAGAGAAGAAATAAAGGGGGAAACCTGAGTGATTTTTTTTACAATCAAAAATAATAACAAGAAATTTTTTAAAAAATAAGACTGAGATATAAACATATAAACAAAACACCTATTTTTAATATAATGCAGAACTGGAAACAAAACCAGTGCCTGTAAGTTGGAAAATGGTTAAATAAATTATGGTCTAGGATAGTTATAGAATGTGGTGATTTTCTTCTTTTAAAATAATAGTTCTCTCTGGGAGAAGACAGGTTTCTCGGGGAGGTTTTCTGGAGGCAGCCTTAGTTGCAGTTGAAAGTAATAATCACCTCAAAACACAGCCAGGTGATAAAAGTTCAGATCTTTTATTGTCTCCAATATAGCCTGGTTAGTTTTCTTAGAGGCCTATCTCTCTGCTTGGTTCCAAGAGCTCTTGCAGCTTTGTCCTTTGTTTCTGCTTCTGTTTTCTTCAGCCTCCCAGTCAGCTGAACTCTCTTCACTGGGCCTCTGTCTGCTTCTTATATCTGAGAGAGTGGGATTATGGGTTTTCTCCCATAATGCTCTCTGGCCCTAATTGCTTCAAGGGAGGTGTGAATGTGGATATCTCATACTAAACTCTGAAATCTCCCAAATGTGTAACCTCCAACGAGTACTTAAATACTTCTTGCTTATATGAACTCTCTAAAGGTGTGAACACAAGCACTGTATCAATTAGTTCTACTTAGTACCTTGTTTCAGGTTCTGGCCCAAAACATCTCCTTGTAAGATCAGATCAATGATACTGAACGATGCTAAATTAGATAATTATTGTCTCTATCAATTCTAATGACTTAACAGTTTAAAGATTCCAACAATAAAATATTACTGCAATTTTAAAAATTACAAGAGATGAATTCAGAAGAATCTAGGAATACTTATATGAACAAGTAAAGTTAATGAGTTAAAACAAAAAACAACTTAGGCATTAATTGCAACAATGTAAGGGGAGCACCTAGGTGGCACAATGAATAGAGAGCTCTAGGCCTTTAGTTAGGAAGTTCCAAATTGGGCTCAGAACAAACCACTCTAGTATCATTGCCAAGAAAACTCCAAATGGGATCACAGAGTAAAAAATAATGGAAAAATGATTGAACAGCACCAACAATGTAAAAAAAAAAATTCAAACTCAAAATACTTCATCATGTTAATTAGTGCAAAGACCAAACATTTCTTGCTGCTATATACACCTGACATTCTATCTCTGATTTCTACATTTTCCACTGACTTTGTTCCATGGCTTAAGTTGTTGTTCTTGTTGTTGTTTTTCTCATCCTCTCGATCTTCTGCTTTCTCAGGCTTCATTCAGACTCCAATCAAAATCTCAATTTCTGCAAAGTCTTTCCTACCTCCTGCTCTGCACTTCACTTAGTGCCTTCCCTCGAAGAATATCTCCATTTTTTTTTTACTATTTTTTATTTGTATGTAGTTTTTTTTTCCCCACACAGCTTTTCCCCATTAGATTGTGAGCTCCTTGAGAGCAGGGACTAATTTTTTTGCATATCTTTGCCTCCCCAATGACACAGTGGGTACTTAATCAATGTTTGTTGATTTGATCTAACTTGACTCTTGAGAACTGACATTGAAATATACCACTTATCACCTAAAAAGAGACAAAGCACTTGTAGGGCAGATTGAGATATTCTCCTTTGCACATGTAGTTCTGAATGCCTAACACCCCAACAATACTTTTTTAAATAAAAGCCTTTTGTTAAGTAAAGCAAAGTAAGAAGAAAAATTACAAAAATATTATCTCTCCCTGGCACCCACTCTCTCACAAATATCCATATCATCTCTGGGAAGAGTGTGCTCAAAGTTAAAGTACCTAGTAGTGAGATACATGTATAAAATACATAAAGGCCAACATACAACTTATGAAACTAAAGTATCTGGAAGTCTATTCTCACTTCTAAAAGTACTACCTCTGGGATCCCAGATACTACTCTTCTTTACAACTTGACTCAAATTCTGTACATCATACACCTTGAAGTTTCTTTTCTAAAGTGTCTGTTTTTCACTATGTCTGATAGGATGAAAAGTGTCTCAACTTCCTCTTTGGATGTATTTTACTGGTTTTGGATGTATTTACTGGTAATGAAATAGTAGATGGGAAGATAAAAAAAAATCTCCTTCCTTTCCTTCCTAAGTGGTAAAGATGATGGGGTATCCTACTCAAATGCTTTTTATTCTCTGAGCTATGTCTGTCTTGGAATCCTCAAGCAAGTTACATTGTTTCTTTTAATTTTGTCAGAGAAAGTCTTGGACTATCCACAAAGACATTGTGGTCTTTCTATGATTTCACCAACTGAATTGAAGCATAGATGTATCTTATTTACTCATTAAAACATTATCAAATCTCATTACATTTTGTTATTACAACAACAACAAAGCTGAGGGAGAGGGAGGACTATTTTCTCATAGCCTGCTTTTTAAAAATGTGTTGTGGAACTTCCGGTTAAGATGGCGGAGAGGAGGCACACAGCTGCATAAGCTCCACGCTTTCTCTCACTATCCATTTCATTACAAGCCTCTGAATTAATGCTTGACTGAAAAAAAACCCACAAATAGTTACCAAGAGAAGCCATCCTTGAGATTCGCCAAGAAAGGTCTGTCTTTACTGGAGGGCTGGGACGGTTTTAGATTGGGCGCAGGCGGCGGGCAGCGGCAGTGAGAGCATGGGAGCAGACTGGAGAGGGGGTGGGGAGTGATCGCAGCCATCTCTGCGGGGAGAGCTTTGCTACAGGTTTGGATACTTTGCCCTGGCAGCAAGTCAGAAGCCCAGCAGAGAAGCTAAAAACACCGGGGCTGAAGAATACAACCCCAAACAGCTGGAGTCTCTCGGGACCTGGCCGCCCCCCCCTTCCCCCCCCCCCCCCCACAGTGACTCAGCACGCTCTGGGATCTCAGAGCTCACGCGCACACAGTCCTGCTAGTGCCTCACTGCTGCCCCCTGCAGTCTGTAGAGGAAGCTTGATAACATAACCAGCCCCTCCCCCAAAGAAAGACTCCAGTTTTTTCTGTTTTTCTTTGGTAGTTTGTCTCTGATTATTAGACAGAATGAGCAAGAAGCTGAAGAGGACTTTAACCCTTGACAGCTTCTATACAGATAGAGAGCAGACTCTAAATCCTGAGGAGACTAAAAACAGACAGTCTCCAGGTGAATCCCCAAAGGAGGAGATCGTCTGTTCCTCAGCACAGATGAACCACATAGAAGTGATTAAAAAGGCTCTCACAAGGGAGCTAGAAGAAAAATGGGGAAAGCAGAGTGAGGCTTGGCAAAAGGAGAGGGAGGCTTGGCAAAAGAGCCTGGAGAAAGTTAAAGAGAGAGTGGATAAAGAAGTAAAATACTTGAAAAATAGGATTAGTGAACTGGAAACAGAAAACAGCTCTCTAAAAAACAAAATTGGCGAAATGGAAAAAAATTCCACAGAACAAAAGAACTCAATGGGACAATTAGAAAAAGATTTTTAAAAAGTGAGTGAAGAAAATACTTCACTGAAAATCAGAATTGAACAAGTGGAATTGAATGACTCGAGGAGACAAGAAGAATCAGTCAAGCAAATCCAAAAAAATCAAACAATGGAGAAAAATGTGAAATACCTTCTGGGGAAGACAACAGACCTGGAAAACAGATCCAGGAGAGACAATCTGAGAATCATTGGACTTCCAGAAAAACATGATGAAAAAAAGAGCCTGGACACTATTTTCCAGGAAGTTATCAAAGAGAACTGCCCAGAAGTCACAGGAACAGAGGAAAAAATAAACATTGAAAGGATTCATCGATCACCCACTGAAAGGGATCCTAAAATCAAAACACCAAGGAATATAGTGGCCAAATGCCAGAACCTCAGATGAAGGAAAAAATATTGCAAGCGGCTAGAAAAACCCAATTCAAGTATCAAGGAGCCACGATAAGGATCACCCAGGATCTGGCAGCATCCACATTAAAAGATCGAAAGGCCTGGAATATGATATTTCAAAAGGCTAAGGAACTTGGTATGCAACCAAAAATAACTTACCCAGCAAGAATGAACATCTTTTTCCAGGGAAGAAGATGGACATTCAACGAAGTAAGCGAATTTCATCTATTTCTGATGAAAAAACCAGAACTTAACAAAAAGTTTGATCTACAAATATAGAACTCAAGAGAAATCTAAAAAGGTAAAGATTAATCTTGGGAACTATATTTTGACTATATAGATGTATAAAGAATACATGTATACCTTGTTCTAGAAATTGATGTGGAATGGACATTGTATCAGAAAAAGGGTAAAGTGGGGGTAGTACATCTCATGAAGAGGCAAAGAAAACCTATTATATCTGAGAGAAAGAATGGAGGGGGATGAATATAGTGGGTATCTTACTGCCTTCAGAATTGGCTTTAAGTGAAAAATCTTAAGACATATTCAATCTATGGTGAAACTTCTCCCACCTCATTGAAAAGTGAGAAGGGAAAAGTGAAAAGGGAAGGAATAAGCTAAGCGGAAGGGAATACGGGAACTGGGAGGGAAAGGGGTAAGATAGGGGGAGGAACTCTAAGGCGGGGGGAGGGATACTAAAAAGGGAGGGCTGTGAGAAGCAAGTGGTGCTCACAAGCTTAATACTGGGAAGAGGGGGGAAGGGGAAAGAAGGGAGAAAAGCATAAACCGGGGTTAACAAGATGGCAAGTAATACAGAACTGGTCATTCTAACCATAAACGTGAACGGAGTAAACTCCCCCATAAAGAGGAAGCGGTTAGCAGAATGGATTAAAAGCCAGAATCCAACAATATGTTGTTTACAGGAAACACACCTGAAGCGGGGAGATACATGCAGGTTAAAGGTAAAAGGTTGGAGCAAAATCTACTATGCTTCAGGTGAAGTCAAAAAAGCAGGGGTAGCCATCCTGATCTCAGATCAAGCTAAAGCAAAAATTGATCTAATTAAAAGAGATAAGGAAGGGCACTATATCTTGCTAAAGGGTAGCATGGATAATGAAGCACTATCTATATTAAACATATATGCACCAAGTGGGGTAGCATCTAAATTCTTAAAAGAGAAACTAAGAGAGCTGCAAGAAGAAATAGACAGTAAAACTATAATAGTGGGAGATCTTAACCTTGCACTCTCAGAATTAGATAAATCAAACCACAAAATAAATAAGAAAGAAGTCAAAGAGGTAAATAGAATACTAGAAAAGTTAGATATGATAGATCTCTGGAGAAAATGTAATGGAGACAGAAAGGAATACACTTTCTTTTCAGCAGTTCATGGAACCTATACAAAAATTGACCATATATTAGGACATAAAAACATCAAACTCAAATGCAGTAAGGCAGAAATAGTAAATGCATCCTTTTCAGACCACGATGCAATGAAAATTACATTCAACAAAAAACCAGGGTGTAGTAGACCAAAAAATAATTGGAAACAAAATAATCTCATACTAAAGAATGATTGGGTGAAACAGCAAATCATAGACATAATTAATAACTTCACCCAAGAAAATGATAATAATGAGACATCATACCAAAATGTATGGGATGCAGCCAAAGCAGTAATAAGGGGAAATTTCATATCTCTAGAGGCCTATTTGTATAAAGTAGAGAAAGAGAAGGTCAATGAATTGGGTTTGCAACTAAAAATGCTAGAAAAGGAACAAATTAAAAACCCCCAGTCAAACACTAAACTTGAAATTCTAAAAATAAAAGGAGAGATCAATAAAATTGAAAGTAAAAATACTATTGAATTAATTAATAAAACTAAGAGTTGGTTCTATGAAAAAACCAACAAAATAGACAAACTCTTAGTAAATCTGATTAAAAAAAGGAAATAGGAAAATCAAATTGTTAGTCTTAAAAATGAAAAGGGAGAACTCACCACTAACGAAGAGGAAATTAGAGCAATAATTAGGAGTTACTTTGCCCAACTTTATGCCAAATAAATTCGACAACCTAAATGAAATAGAAAAATACCTCCAAAAATATAGCTTGTCCAAACTAACAGAGGAAGAAGTAAATATCCTAAACAGTCCGATCTCAGAAAAAGAAATAGAACAAACTATCAATCAACTCCCTAAGAAAAAATCCCCAGGACCAGATGGATTCACATGTGAATTCTACCAAACATTTAAAGAACAATTAACTCCAATGTTATATAAACTATTTGAAAAAATAGGGATTGAAGGAGTCCTACCAAACTCCTTTTATGACACAGACTTGGTACTGATACCTAAACCAGGTAGGCTGAAAACAGAGAAAGAAAATTATAGACCAATCTCCCTAATGAATATTGATGCTAAAATCTTAAATAAAATATTAGCAAAAAGATTACAGAAAATCGTCACCAGGATAATACACTATGACCAAGTAGGATTTATACCAGGAATGCAGGGCTGGTTCAATATTAGGAAAACTATTAGCATAATTGACTATATCAATAACCAAACAAACAAAAACCATATGATCATCTCAATAGATGCAGAAAAAGCATTTGATAAAATCCAACAGCCATTCCTAATAAAAACACTTGAGAGCATAGGAATAAATGGACTTTTCCTTAAAATAGTCAGGAGCATATATTTAAAACCATCAGTAAGCATCATATGCAATGGGGAAAAACTGGAACCTTTCCCAGTAAGATCTGGAGTGAAGCAAGGTTGCCCACTATCACCATTATTATTTAATATCGTATTAGAAACACTAGCCTCGGCAATAAGAGTCGAGAAAGATATTAAAGGAATTAGAGTAGGCAATGAGGAAACCAAACTATCACTCTTTGCAGATGATATGATGGTATACCTAGAGAACCCCAGAGATTCTACTAAAAAGCTATTGGAAATAATTCATAATTTTAGCAAAGTAGCTGGCTACAAAATAAATCCCCATAAATCCTCAGCATTTTTATACATCACCAACAAAACCCAACAGCAAGAGATACAAAGAAAAATTCCATTCAGAATAACTGTTGATACCATAAAATATTTGGGAATCTATCTACCAAAGGAAAGTCAGGAATTATATGAGCAAAATTATAAAAAAGTCTCCACACAAATAAAGTCAGACTTAAATAATTGGAAAAATATTAAGTGCTCTTGGATCGGCCGAGCGAACATAATAAAGATGACAATACTCCCTAAACTAATCTATTTATTTAGTGCTATACCAATCAGACTTCCAAGAAAATATTTTATTGATCTAGAAAAAATAACAACAAAATTCATATGGAAGAATAAAAAGTCGAGAATCTCAAGGGAATTAATGAAAAAAAAAATCAAATGAAGGTGGCCTAGCTGTACCTGATCTAAAATTATATTATAAAGCAGCAGTCACCAAAACCATTTGGTATTGGCTAAGAAATAGATTAGTGGATCAATGGAAAAGGCTAGGTTCATAAGACAGAATAGTCAACTATAGCAATCTAGTGTTTGACAAACCCAAAGCCCCTAACTTCTGGGAAAAGAATTCATTATTTGATAAAAACTGCTGGGATAATTGGAAATTAGTATGGCAGAAATTAGGCATGGACCCACACTTAACACCACATACCAAGATAAGATCAAAATGGGTCTATGACCTAGGCATAAAGAACGAGATTATAAATAAATTAGAGGAACATAGAATAGTTTATCTCTCAGACTTGTGGAGGAGAAAGAAATTTGTGACCAAAGATGAACTAGAGACCATTACTGATCACAAAATAGAAAATTTTGATTATATCAAATTAAAAAGCCTTTGTACAAACAACAAATGCAAATAGATTAGAAGGGAAGCAACAAACTGGGAAAACATCTTTACAGTTAAAGGTTCTGATAAAGGCCTCATTTCCAAAATATATAGAGAACTGACTCAAATTTATAAGAAATCAAGCCATTCTCCAATTGATAAATGGTCAAAGGATATGAACAGACAATTTTCAGAGGATGAAATTGAAACTATTACCACTCATATGAAAGAGTGTTCCAAATCATTATTGATCAGAGAAATGCAAATTAAGACAACTCTGAGATACCACTACACACCTGTCAGATTGGCTAAGATGACAGGAAAAAATAATGATGAATGTTGGAGGGGATGCGGGAAAACTGGGACACTAATGCATTGTTGGTGGAGTTGTGAACGAATCCAACCATTCTGGAGAGCAATCTGGAATTATGCCCAAAAAATTATCAAATTGTGCATACCCTTTGATCCAGCAGTGTTTCTATTGGGCTTATATCCCAAAGAAATACTCAAGAAGGGAAAGGGACCTGTATTTGCCAAAATGTTTGTAGCAGCCCTATTTGTAGTGGCTAGAAACTGGAAAATGAATGGATGCCCATCAATTGGAGAATGGCTGGGTAAATTGTGGTATATGAATGCTATGGAATATTATTGTTCTGTATGAAATGACCAGCAGGATGAATACAGAGAGGACTGGCGAGATTTACATGGACTGATGCTAAGTGAAATGAGCAGAACCAGGAGATCATTATACACTTCGACAACGATATTGTATGAGGACATATTTTGATGGAAGTGGATTTCTTTGACAAAGAGACCTGAGTTTCAATTGATAAATGACGGACAGAAGCAGCTACACCCAAAGAAAGAACACTGGGAAACGAATGTGAATTATCTGCATTTTTGTTTTTCTTCCCGGGTTATTTATACCTTCTGAATCCAATTCCCCTATTCAACAAGAGAACTGTTTGGTTCTGCAAACATATATTGTATCTAGGATATACTGCAACATATCCAACATATAAAGGACTGCTTGCCATCTAGGGGAGGGGATGGAGGGAGGGAGGGGAAAAAAAATCGGAACAGAAACGAGTGTCAATATAAAGTAATTATTAAATAAAAATTAAAAAAATAATAAAAATAAAAATGTGTTGTGAGTACAAAAGTGGAGAATACCATGTCTAATTTTATAGTATTCTTTGTATAAAAATATATGCAGATATGCAGATATATGTATGTGTTGGAAGCCGAAGGCCCCCACCCAGGTGCCTTTCTCATGGCCCTAGCCCAGGTGCCTTTTCCCCACCCCTTGCTGCAACAGAATCGCGCAGGTGGTCAAACAATCCTGAGAACTGCAACCGGGCAAAACGGTCTTGAGAATCAATCTTGAGTTGTCACCACACTATGTTCCTGCTCACTGGACCAGCTATAGCCCATGTTCCTTTCCCAGATCACCCTACTTCTCTTTCCCATGCTTTTTCCTATGTAAGTTGTACCCTGAGAGCAATAAACTAAGACCTTGGCAACAACCAGCCTCGTCTCCCTCCTTTTTCTCGCCCATTTCTCCCCAGGCTGGATCCCCCTCGAAGCCCATATGAGTAACTAGGTCTTGCCGGTTGAGACATGTATGTACATATTTTCACACAGTATTGAGAAAATTAATTTGGACAATATATATGTATGAAAGTTGTCTTGGTATGTTTGGATATTCTAATCTGATGACACTTTGCATCTTCTATCATACATGTAGTGTCCATCTCTTTGGTTGCCTGTGTCACTAAAAAGATTGCATCTTTAAAACTAATCAGACCAAGATAGTCATTCTTTGTGACTTACTGTCAGAGGTGATATCAAAGTTTACAGTATCCTCAATGCTCTTTTCTGATTCATGATATTTCCTGCAAGCATTTAGAAAGTGAAGATCATATTTTATGTATAACCTGAACCAGTAAAAAGAAAGAAGGACTTTCTTCTCCTTGTCTCCCTCTTTTATTGTGCCTTTGAGAAAAGGGTCTCTGTTTGTTTGTTTGTCTTGTGTGTAATTTGTCCTTTTTAATTTTAAATTTTGACAGTAATCCCCACTGGATTTAAGAGTTTGAGCCAGTGTGAATTTAGATTCAAGATTCCAGACAGGACATTGAAATTAGCCAACCAGGAAGGTATAGAAAATATCAGGTAGGGGAGTGAAATGTGATGGAGGTCACAGTGTCGGTGTTACATATAATAATTAAATTTATTGACTTATGTAATGAAACATAACTTTATATCTTTAAAAATTTAATATGAAATATATTTTCTTTTTTTTTTTGCAATTACTCATACTATTTGGTACTGAGTTAAAGATATTTTAGTTCTTTACTTCTTCATCAAAAAAGGACAAAACACTTTAAATATTAAGCATACATTTCAAAAATAGTCAATCTTGGTTCTTTTCCTCTTTTTTGATTTCTTTGTATTATATGACTTATGGGGGTATAATTGTGTTGCTAAATCAAATATTATGCATAATTTAATGACCGTGAGACATAGTTCCAACAGCTATGCACTAATATTCCTATTTTCTCAGAGTCCTTCCAATATTTTTTTTATTTTTCATTTTTTTGTCATCTCTGTTTATCATATAGTGTTAAATGAAACCTCAAATTTACTTTAATTAGAATTTCTCTAATTAATAGTGATTTTCAGTATTTTTTCATATGGCCAGTAGAATTTTTTTATATTCTTTAAAAATTTATCATTTGAGGAAAAGCCTTTTTTCTCATAAATTTTATTCATAGAAGTTCTGACCTTTTCTTTTCTTTTAAAAACATTTTCTCATTGATTTACTCTCTGAACTTTGAGTTTGTTTTTCTTATGACTAATTCCTTCCTGATACTTTAGATTTTTCCAATCTTATCATTCTTAATTTTAAAAGTTTCTGTTATTTTCTTTTCTCTTCTCTCCCTTTTATTCTTATTTCCCTGTTTAGTTGACAGTATTTCTACAGCACACTAACAATTTTTAACCATATTTGACCAGTTCTGTTAAAAAATTCAAGTGTCACTAATTCTTAATCTCTTTCTTATTCTACTTGTGCACCTCCATTATGAAGGATAACAAGTTCCTTTCTTACCTTTCTTTACCCAGCATGTTTCTTTTCACCTCCATTTCTTTTATTTCATGACAATAATTAAAACATATTAAAACAACCTCCTCAATCTTATCTGTATAATCTCTGATGATATTAGAATTCTGAGGCATCATTTGTTAACATCTCCCAGTATAAGGATATGAGCACTTCATCTTTGCATTATCCTTTTGGTAGCTCAACTCATATTTACTTTTTAATGTTTCTTATGACTCTGTGTTCATTTTTGAAGGTTCTACTTATCTTCTATCTTTTCATCAGGAATACATGGAAGTTCTTTATTTCATTAAAGGATACCATTTTATTAGACTTAGTTTTCTAGGTAAGTTATTCTTGTTTACATGTATATATTTTTAATATTTTAGTATTTCAAGGTGACATCTCTAATATAGTAGCTGTGTGAATCTGACTGTGGCTCTTTAGTACTTGAACTTTTTTTTTTCTGACTGCTTGCAGTATTTTTTCCTTCAATCTAGAAACTTTGGACTTTGGCTATAAAGTTATTAGGAGTTTGCATTTTGAAGTTTCTTATAGTATGTTATCTGGAGATTTTTTTCATCTATTTCCATTTTGCCCCCAATTCTAATAGGTTTGTATAATTATGCTTCAAGATATTTTGAAACATGATATTCAAGTTCTTTTTTGTCATTTTTTTCAGATAGTTTGATGATTATTAAGTAATGTTTTCTTGACCTATTTTCCATGTCATTTGTTTTTGAAGCTTGAATGAGTTAATTATTCTTCTATTTTTCTATACTTTTGATACTTAATTTATTTAAATTAAATTACTTAATTTGTAAATTCCTGTAATTCTAGCACAATTCTCAGTACAGCAATATATTTATCAGAATTGATACCATTCCCAATGGGGAAAAGACTTCCAGATACTCTGGAGATAAGGAATTTCCAAAATATTTTTGAATGGATATTTTAGAGGCTAATAAAGATGTATTCTTTATTAAAGAAGTATTAAAGACACATCAAGCTTACTAGAATGGTTTTGGTATAGCACAAAATCTATTAGCAAAAATATTCTTTTTTCCAATCTCTTTCTGCTACTCTTTGTATTGTCTTGTCGGTGACAATTTTTTCTTCACAATGGAAGCAACTTTTTAAAAAAAATTCATTTTTTCATCATTTTAACATCAAGAAAACTACATATCACTTTAAAATTTTCAGTATCAATCTCTCCCACTTGTGGCTCCCTGTAGAGATCTTTTCTTGTTTCCTGAGGATTCATTAAACTTTATGGCAAAATTAGTGTCTCAATTTTTAGAATTTTTATTTCATTTTCAATAATATTTTGTACTTTGGCTTAAATTGTCCTCATTGATGTGGGTTTTAATGAATAATTAACTTTGCTTTCTCTCAGAATAATATTTATTCTTAAAAAACAGAATTAAAAACAAGGAAATATAAGCCATATGTTTAAGACATGAAATCTAGCACTTGATTGACAAAGAAATAACATTACCATTCCAAAGTAGCAAAAACAGTTTCATCTGTTCAATGTCAGATGTTTTTAGTGATTCTAGTCTTTATAGAACCACATATTCAGACCATTGCTATCACAAAATGAAACTATATCTAATAGTGCCTTAGTGACAATTTCCATACCAATGCATACACATATTTTTGCATTCCTCTGATCTATGACTTCATTGCTGTGGGGAATTTCTCGTGTGTAAATTCACTCCACTGAAGTGGATTATGAACTAGAATGTCACATGAAATCTTAGAGAATTGCCTAGAACACTGAGAGGTTAAACAACATGATCATAATCACACAGCTAACAATAGGAGGCAGAATTTGAATACAATTTAATATAAAGCCCATACTCTCTGCTATACTATTTGGAGTCAGCTTACAATGTTCAGTTCAAAGATCTAATTCTTATTGTCCATGTTATTTAGGCAACTCATAAACTCTCTGAATCTTAGTTTCCTCATCTGCAAAATAAGACAGCTGGATTTAATAGCTTTGAAGGTTGTTTTCAGCTTCCAGAAAGATCAACATGGATGTGTTGTAATCTGAATTTTTTAAGGAAAAAAATGAAATAGATAAGAACATAAGAACACTGGAAACATTAGAATCTATATTATTATAGGAGATAGTGTTTTGTAGTTCAAAAGTCCTAGAACTGTAGTTTTGAGAAACCTGGGTTCAAATCTTTCCTCTAACAATTTCTGTGTGGTCATAGGTAAGTCACAACCTATTAGAGAATCCATTTTATTATTTGTAAGATAGGGCTGCAGTGTCTACCTAAGAGATCAAATGTTATGAAGATCAAATGCAGTGAAGAATGTCTAGACCTTAAAACTTCGAAACCTTAAACTGCTATATAAATATCAATAGTGTTATTATTACTAGAGTGCTGGGCATATATTAAATGATATTAAGTCCAGAAATGTTCCCCAAAAGATATGAAAAAGTGGAGTTTACTAAAGCAAAGCTGGAAAGTCCACAAAGATCTTTCAGGGCAGTGTTGTAACATTGCTGCTAATGATCCTGCCCAGAACCAGAAAGTGAAAGGGATAACAAAAATGAAAAAAGATTTATAGAAATGTCACCCAAGTTTTTCTCAGAATTTAGAAATAAATGGTGGGTTGACCCTCTGACCCTTAAATTTTGCTTGATAGCTTTGATTAGTTGTTTTAACACATTGAAATGTATTTGTATAGCTCTACTCATGCTACAACTGTTGTGCTTTTTTCCAAAAATCACACCTTAACAGATGTGATCAAGATAATGTGTTGAAGATCTGATTGTAGAATCTATTTCTTGGGACTAACTGTTTTGTTTCATAGTTAAAGAGTACATTCTGCCATGTTTTTACTCTATATAGACACCCACTTTGAATATCAACTTTCTGGATGGCTCTGAATTTCCAGGCAGCAATTTATATTGCTTGTCAAAGCCTAAAATTTAAATGTTAGTTTTCCCTGATGTCAGATTAGCAAGAGCATCTTAACAGTGGGCTTTTAAAATAAAGCAGCTATTCTTGATGCTTACATCATCTACTAAATGCTTTTAAGAATTATACAAAGAATTTGCTAAAAAAAATAAATAAATAAATAAATAAAAAAGCATGGAGGAATGTCTTAGACATTCCAAAGACTCCAGTTATCTACCACCCTAAATAAAAATGTAGATTTGAATCCATATTTTCTGTTCCAGATTTACAACTGATAATAAAATGGGCATCATTTGGAGCAGGAGATTATATTAATTTGATATCTTTGAATAAGACATAGACCTTTTATATTGGTGTAGAGAGGTCAGTGAGAAAAAAGTCTAGACAGCAAAGGTACCTTAGTATGAAGTCATTTTGAAATATATGTCAAAGAGCACAATAAAAGCCTTATGAACCTCAGAGTCTATTTTTAGAGAGGAGATGGAATTGCAAACAAAACATTACAAAGACTGAGACTATACATACTACCTCATGTTATTAAGGCTGAACAATAAAGCAAACAAAGTAAAACTCTTCCTCATTTGCCATACAAATTGGATCACCAAGGACATAATGATCTGATTATATTGTTTGTGCATGTTGGGTCTGAGGGCTTCCCATAAAAGCATAGTTACAGTACTATGTAAGCAGCACTTCCATTTTACACACTATAATAACATTTATATTAGTTTTCAGAAAAGTTATAGTAGTTATTCAGGTGAAGCTAATTGAACCTGTAGACACTGGAGCTGCAATTGTATATCTAAGAGAGAAAAAAATATATATTAAAAAGTACCCTTTTTTTCCACTTTGTTTGTTTATATATTTTATATTCATGTGATTGTTGTTAGTGTAATGCTCCTAGGTACTGCCAAAATTTTAAATTCTGATTTGTGTTTATTCAATCTACTCAAATTAATGTTCACAACCCTCAAGTCTCCCAACATGGTTTCTCAAAGTGCCGAGTCATTTTACTGTCACTTAAACAATGTAATATAGCAGTAGTGAAAATGGATAAAACAAATAATAATGATGATGATAAGGGCTAAAATTTCTTATAGCACAATGAGATTTGCAAAGCATTTTATGTATATTATCTAATTTAGAAATTTTATTTAAAAGGTAAAAAGCAAGATAAATCAGGAAAAAATATTAACAACAAACCTTCTCTGCCAAACTTCAAGAGATGGAAAATGCTACTCTAACCCAGTCCTTATTATTCAAGCTTATCTCCGGCTTCCTGGGATAGAGTCTTTCTGAATGTAAAAGATTTGAAAGTATAATGGTGGAATCCTACCAGAAACTCCTTACATAAAGTGCTCTGTAAAACATAAAACATTATATACCTCTGAATTCTTTTAATCTGACTTACAGAAATTCTTTTCCTGCAGGAATCTTAAAACCTTTCTGACACTTAGCCAAATAAGGTAAACTATAGTTTACATTCAAAGTAATTCTGTGGTTTCAGATACAGCCATGTCCTCTTGAATGTGTGTTTCTGTTAAACAAACAAACAAAAACAAACAATATCAACATTTCCCTCTTAATCAAGCTCAAGAAATATTCCTTTTCTGCTCTTTTTTTTTTTTACCAGAAACATATACACAAGAGTACATGGCTGTATCTAATACCATGAATAATATTAAAGTATTTTAGAAAATAATTATTTCTATTTTACAGAGAGAACGTTTTTGTCAATATAGCAGATATATATAAATACACACACATATATTTATAATTTTTTTCATTTTTTAAAGATTTTGAGTTTGAATTTTTCTCTCTTCCTCTCTCTCCTATTTTCTTCCTAAAATGGTAAGTAATTTAATATAGATATTATATATATATATATATATATCTATATATATATCTATATATCATCATGTAAAACATATTTTCATATTAGTCATAGTTATGAAAGAAAAAAACAGACCATTAAAAAAACCATGAAAAAGATAAAGTAAATGAAAATACTATGTTTTGATCTCAATTCATTCAATCAGTTCTTTATCTGAATGTGGATATCATTTTCCATCATGAGTCCTTTTTAATTGTCTTAGATCATTATATTGCTGAGAAGAGCTAAATCATTCATTGTTAATATTCATACAATGTTCCTATTATTGTGTACAATGTTTGATTGTTCTTCTCTTTCATTTTGCATCAGTTCATGCAAGTTTCCAATATTGTTCTAAGATCTGCCTGCTCATCATTTCTTATTCACATTAGTATTCCATTACAATCTTATACTGGAGCTTATTCAGTCATTTTCTGCAATTGATGGGCATCCTCTCAGTTTCCAATATTTTTGTACCACAAAAAGAGTTGTTATAAATATTTTTGCACATATAAGTCTTTTTCTATTTTTATGATATCTTTGGGATACAAACTTAGTAGTGGTATTGCTGGATCAAAGGATGTAGACAATTTGGTTTCCACTTTTCCCAGCAGTTTTTGTCAAACAATCTCAGAGGCTGGGATCTTTAGATTTAACAAACACTAAGTTACTATGGTCTTTTACTATTGTGTCTTCTGCAGTTAATTTATCCTAAGTGCTCTACTCTATTTCTTAGTGAGTACCTGGTAATTTTGATGATTACTGTTTTATAATATAACTTGAAATCTGTCACGGATAGGAATAATTTCCTTGATAGTCTTGACTTTTTGTTTGTCCAGATGAACTTTGTCATTATTTTTCTAGCTCTACTAAATAAAATTTTGATATGGTACTGAATAATCAAATTAGATTAGCAGAATTGTTATTTCTATTATGTTGGCTAAGCCTATCCATGAAAAATTGGTATTTTTTCCCCACTTGTTTAGATCTGATTTCATTAGTGTGAAAAGTTTTTTGTAATTGTTTTTTTTATAGTTCCTGGATCTGTCTTGGCAGGTAGACTCCCACATATTTATGTTTTTTATAGTTACTTGTTGAGTTCTGAGAGGGGATAGTTAAGTTAGTAGTATAGTTTTGCTGTATGCTATTTTCTTCCTGTAATTTACTTAACTTCTTTAAGAATTTGGATACTATACTACTTGGTGCATATATGTTCAGTATTGATATTGCTTTATTGAATATAGAATTTTTGGAAAGATGCAGTTTCCTTCCTTATCTCTTTTAATTAGATCTATTTTTGCTTCTGCCCTGTCTGAGATTAGAATTGCTACCCCTGCTTTCTTTCTTTTTATTTTAATTTCAGCTGAAGCAAAATCGTTTCTGCTCCAATTCTTTACCTTTACTCTGTGTGAGGGTCTCTGCTTCAAATGTGTTACTATTAAACAATACAGTTTAGGATTTTGGTTTTTGAACCATTCTGCTTTTTCTGTTTTATGGGAGAGTTCATCTCATTCACATTCATAGTTAGGGTTATTAACTGTTTATTTCCTTTCCTTTTTATTTTTTTCTTATCTTTCTCCTTCTCTCTCTCTCTCCCCTCTCTCCCTCTCTCTTTCCTGTTTCATCAGTTTCTCCTTATCAATGTTTTTCTGCTGTCCACTATCTCCCCAATCTGCCCTCCTTTCTGTAAGAATCCCTTTCCATTTAATTAATCTTTTCCTTTCTTACTTTTTTGACATAGAAGATAGGTTTCTGGGGAGGATTCTGGAAAGATGACATGGTAGGCCAGTAAACAGATTTGAAAAAAGAACTTCTTGAAAAGTTGAATAGACCAAACAGAAAAAGAGGTACAAAAGTCCACTAAAGAAAGCAACTTCTTAAAAATAGAATTGAAATGGAAAAGTTATTTTTTTAAAATCTGTTTGCTCTTTTTCTTTGTTTACTGTTTTTTCTAATTCTCTTGCATCACTATCATTTCTTTTCTCACTTTTCTTTCTATTTCTCTTATTTGACTTTTAAACTCCATTTTGAGCTCTTACATGAGTGTTTTCTTTGGTACTTTGCCGATAAGGATTTTGTCATTGTTGACCTCTTCTGGTTTGTGTCTGGATCTTCCTTGTCAACATGTGTTCAGATTCCATTTATTTAATTTTTTGCTCATTTTCCCTGTTTTTTTCCCCTTACTTTTATATTTGAGTTCTGCTTTTAGGGTGGAAGAGACACGATGCCAAGTGTCTTGTACTTGCTGATTTATCCGGTGCTGCACTAGTGTTGTCTGAACCCCAAAGCGGACCCAAAGATTTGGTACTTCATTGAGGAGATGGAGAAAGAAGATGCCAATAACATCCTCAGCAATGAGATGAACCAAACAAATTCCAATGGAACAATAATGAACTGAACCAGCTACGCCCAGTGAAAGAACTCTGGGAGATGACTAAGAACCATTACATTAAATTCCCAATCCCTATATTTTTGCCTGCCAGCATTTTGAATTTCCTTCACAGGCTAATTATACAATATTTCAGAGTCCGATTCTTTTTGTACAGCAAAATAATTGTTTGATCATGTATATTTATTGTGTATCTAATTTATACTTTAATATATTTAACATCTACTGGTCATCCTGCCATCTAGGGAATGAGGTGGGGGGAAGGAGGGAAATGGAACAAAAGGTTTGGCAATTGTCAATGCTGTAAAATTACTCATACATATAACTTGTGAATAAAAGGCTATTAAAAAAGAAGAAGAAGAAGAAGATGCCAGTAGATTCTGAAAGCTTACCCAGTACTGAGTCAAGGGCCAGGTGCTGGTATCTGCACATTTCAAGAAAATCAAGGGCCAAGATGGCAGAGAGGAGGCACACAGCTGTGTAAGCTCTGCATTTTCTCTCAGAATCCATTTCATTACAAGCCTCTGAATTAATGCTTGACAGAAAAAAAAAACCACTAATAGTTACCAAGAGAAGACATCCTTGAAATTCACCAGGAAAGGTCTGTTTTTGCTCGAGGACAGGGAAAGTTTTAGATTGGGCACAGGCTGAGGGCAGGCAGCGGCAGCCAGAGCACAGGAGCAACTCACAGCTGAGCAGACCGGAGCAGGGTGGGGTGTGATCTCAGCTATCTCTGTTGGGGGCGCTTTGCTACAGGATTGGATACTTTGCCCTGACAGCGAGTCAGTAGCCCAGCAGAGAAGCTAAAAACACCAGGGGTGAAGAATACAACCCCAAATAACTGGAGTCTCTCGGGACCTGGCCATCCCAACAGACAGTGTCTCAGCATGCTCTCGGAGTCTAAGAGTGCAGGCACAGCACAGTCTTGCTAGTGCCTCACTGCTGCCCCCGCAGTCTGTAGAGGAAGCTTTGGTAACATCACCCAGCCCCTCCCCCCCCAAAAGCAGACTCCATTTAGGGTTTTTTTCTTTTTTTCTTTTTGCTAGTTTGTCTTTGATTCTTCTCTGACAAAATGAGCAAAAAATTGAAAAGAACCTTAACCCTTGACAGCTTCTATATGGATAGAGAGCAGATTCTAAACCCTGAGGAGACTAAAAACAGACTGTCTCCAGGTGAATCCCCAAAGCAGGAGATCACCTGTTCCTCAGCACAGATGAATCTCATAGAAGAAATTAAAAAGGCTCTCACAAAAGAGCTAGAAGAAAAATGGGAAAAGGAGAGGGAGGCTTGGCAAGAGAGTCTGGAGAAGTCATCCCACTCATTTAAAGACAGAGTGGATAAAGAAATCAAATCCTTGAAAAATAGGATTATTGAACTGGAAACAGAAAATAGCTCTCTAAAAAACAAAATTGGCGAAATGGAAAAAAAATTCCATAGAACAAAAGAACTCAATTGGACAATTAGAAAAAGATATAAAAAAAGTGAGTGAAGAAAATACTTCATTGAAAATCAGAATTGAACAAATGGAATTGAATGACTCGAGGAGACAAGAAGAATCAGTCAAGCAAATCCAAAAAAATTAAACAATGGAAAAGAATGTGAAATACCTTCTTGGAAATACCTACCTGGAAAACAAATCCAGTAGAGACAATCTGAGAATCATTGGACTCCCAGAAAAGTATGATGAAAAAAGAGCCTGGACACTACTTTCCAGGAAATTATCAAAGAGAACTGCCTAGAAGTCATAGAAACAGAGGGTAAAATAGACATTGAAAGAATTCATCCACCACCTACTGAAAGGGATCCTAAAATCAAAACACCAAGGAATATAGTGGCCAAATGCCAGAACCCTCAGACAAAGGAAAAAATATTGCAAGCGACTAGAAAAACCCAATTCAAGTATTGAGGAGCCACAATAAGGATCACCCAGGATCTAGCAGCATCCACATTAAAGGAGCGAAGGGCCTGGAATTTGATATTCCAAAAGGCTAAGGAACTTGGAATGCAACCAAAAATAACTTACCCAGCGAGAATGAGCATCTTTTTCCAGGGA
Organism: Antechinus flavipes; assembly: GCF_016432865.1. Lineage (NCBI taxonomy): Eukaryota > Metazoa > Chordata > Mammalia > Dasyuromorphia > Dasyuridae > Antechinus > Antechinus flavipes. The sequence continues at coordinate 233,635,865 of NC_067402.1, forward strand.
AAAAGATGGACATTCAACAAAGTAAGCAAATTTCACCTATATTTGATGAAGAAGCCAGAACTTAACAAAAAGTTTGATCTACAAATATAGAACTCAAGAGAAATCTGAAAAGGTAAAGATTAATCTTGGGAACTATATTTCTGATATAAAGATGTATTAAGAATAAATGTATACCTTGTTCTAGAAACTAGATGTGGAAAGGACATTGTACCAGAAAAAGGGTAATGTGGGGGCACTACATCTCATGAAGAGGCAAAGGAAACCTATCATATCTGAGAGATAGAATGGAGGAGGATGAATATAGTGGGTATCTTACTGCCTTCAGAATTGGCTTTAAGAGAAAAATTTTAGACATGTTCAATTTATGGTGAAACTTCTCCCACCTCATTGAAAAGTGAAAAGGGAAAAGTGAAAAGGGAAGGAATAGGCTAAGTGGAAGGGAATACGGAAACTGGGAGGGAAAGGGATAAGAAAGAGGGAGGAAATCTAAGGTGGGGAGAGAGATACTAAAAAGGGAGGGCTGTGAGAAGCAAGTGGTGCTCACAAGCTTAATACTGGGAAGGAGGGTAAGGGGGAAAGAAGGGAGAAAAGCATAAACAGAGGTTAACAAGATGGCAAGTAATACAGAATTGGTCATTTTAACCATAAGTGTGAACGGGGTAAACTCCCCCATAAAGAGGAAGCGGTTAGCAGAATGGATTAAAAGCCAGAATCCAACAATATGTTGTTTACAGGAAACACACCTGAAGCGGGGAGATACATGCAGGTTAAAGGTAAAAGGTTGGAGCAAAATCTACTATGCTTCAGGTGAAGTGAAAATAAGCAGGGGCAGCCATCCTGATCTCAGATCAAGCTAAAGCAAAAATTGATCTAATTAAAAGAGATAAGGAAGGGCACTATATCTTCCTAAAGGGCAGCATGGATAATGAAGCAATATCAATATTAAACATATATGCACCAAGTGGTGTAGCATCTAAATTCTTAAAAGAGAAATTAAGAGAGCTGTGAGAAGAAATAGACAGCAAAACTATAATAGTGGGAGATCTTAACCTTGCACTCTCAGAATTAGATAAATCAAACCACAAAATAAATAAGAAAGAATTCAAAGAGGTAAATAGAATACTAGAAAAATTAGATATGATAGATCTCTGGAGAAAATGTAATGGAGACAGAAAGGAATACACTTTCTTTTCAGCAGTTCATGGAACCTATACAAAAATTGACCATATATTAGGACATAAAAACCTCAAACTCAAATGCAGTAAGGCAGAAATAGTAAATGCATCCTTTTCAGACCACGATGCAATGAAAATTACATTCAACAAAAAGCCAGGGGAAAGTAGACCAAAAAATAATTGGTTGAAACAGCAAATCACAGACATAATTAATAATTTCATCCAAGAAAACGATAATAATGAGACATCATACCAAAATGTATGGGATGCAGCCAAAGAGGTAATAAGGGGAAATTTCACATCACTAAAGGCCTATTTGCATAAAATAGAGAAAGAGAAGGTCAATGAATTGGGCTTGCAAATAAAAATGCTAGAAAAGGAACAAATTAAAAACCCCCAGTCAAACACTAAACTTGAAATTCTAAAAATAAAAGGAGAGATCAATAAAATTGAGAGTAAAAAACTATTGAATTACTTAATAAAACTAAAAGGTGGTTCTATGAAAAAACCAACAAAATAGACAAACCCTTAGTAAATCTGATTTAAAAAAGGAAAGAGTAAAATCAAATTGTTAGTCTTAAAAATGGAAAGGGAGAACTCGCCATTAACGAAGAGGAAATTAGAGCAATAATTAGGAGTTACTTTGCCCAACTTTATGCCAATAAATTCGACAGCTTAAATGAAATAGATGAATGCTTCCAAAAATATAGCTTGCCCAAACTAACAGAGGAAGAAGTAAATATCCTAAACAATCCCATCTCAGAAAAAGAAAAAGAACAAACTATCAACAAACTCCCTAAGAAAAATCCCCAGGGCCAGATGGATTTACATGTGAATTCTCCCAAACATTCAAAGAACAATTAATTCCAACGCTAAATAAACTATTTGAAAAAATAGAGATTGAAGGAGTCCTACCAAACTCCTTTTATGACACAGACATGGTACTGATACCTAAACCAGGTAGGCTGAAAACAGAGAAAGAAAATTATAGACCAATCTCCCTAATGAATATTGATGCTAAAATCTTAAATAAAATATTAGCAAAAAGATTACAGAAAATCATCCCCAGGATAATACACTATGACCAAGTAGGATTTATACCAGGAATGCAGGGCTGGTTCAATATTAGGAAAACTATTAGCATAATTGACTATATCAATAACCAACCAAACAAAAACCATATGATCATCTCAATAGATGCAGAAAAAGCATTTGATAAAATTCAACATCCATTCCTAATAAAAACACTTGAGAGCATAGGAATAAATGGACTTTTCCTTAAAATAGTCAGGAGCATATATTTAAAACCGATAGTAAGCATCATGTGCAATGGGGAAAAACTGGAACCTTTCCCAGTAAGATCTGGAGTGAACCAAGATTGCCCTCTGTCACCATTATTATTCAATATCACATTAGAAACACTAGCCTCTGCAATAAGAGTCGAGAAAGAGATTAAAGGAATTAGAGTAGGCAATGAGGAAACCAAACTATCACTCTTTGCAGATGATATGATGGTATACCTAGAGAACCCCAGAGATTCTACTAAAAAACTATTAGAAATAATTTATAATTTTAGCAAAGTAGCAGAATACAAAATAAATGCCCATACATCCTCAGCATTTTTATACATCACCAACAAAATCCAACAGCAAGAGATACAAAGAGAAATTCCATTCAAAATAATTGTTGATAGCATAAAATATTTGGGAATCTATCTATCAAAGGAAAGTCAGGAATTATATGGGCAAAATTACAAAAAACTTTCCACACAAAGTCAGACTTAAATAATTGGAAAAATATTAAGTGCTCTTGGATAGGCCGAGCGAAAATATAATAAAGATGATAACACTCCCTAAACTAATCTATTTATTTAGTGCTATACCAATCAGACTTCCAAGAAAATATTTTAATGATCTAGAAAAAATAACAACAAAATTCATATGGAACAATAAAAAGTTGAGAATCTTACGGGAATTAATGAAAAAAAAAATCAAATGATGATGGCCTAGCTGTACCTGGTCTAAAATTATATTATAAAGCAGCAGTCACCAAAACCATTTGGTTTTGGCTAAGAAATAGATTAGTTGACCAGTGGAAAAGGTTAGGTTCACAAGACAGAATAGTCAACTATAACAATCTTGTGTTTGACAAACCCAAAGATCCTAACTTTTGGGATAAGAATTCATTATTTGATAAAAACTGCTGGGATAACTAGAAATTAGTATGGCAGAAATTAGGCATGGACCCACACTTAACACCATATACCAAGATAAGATCAAAATGGGTCCATGACTTAGGCATAAAGAATGAGATTATAAATAAATTAGAGGAACATAGGAGAGTTTATCTCTCAGACTTGTGGAGGAGAAAGAAATTTGTGACCAAAAATGAACTAGAGACCATTACTGATCACAAAATAGAAAATTTTGATTATATCAAATTAAAAAGCCTTTGTACAAACAAAACTAATGCAAACAAGATTAGAAGGGAAGCAACAAACTGGGAAAACATCTTCACAGTTAAAGGTTCTGATAAAGGCCTCATTTCCAAAATATATAGAGAACTGACTCTAATTTATAAGAAATCAAGCCATTCTCCAATTGATAAATGGTCAAAGGATATGAACAGACAATTTTCAGATGATGAAATTGAAACTAATACCACTCATATGAAAGAGTGTTCCAAATCACTATTGATCAGAGAAATGCAAATTAAGACAACTCTGTGAGATACCACTACACACCTGTCAGATTGGCTAAGATGACAGGAAAAAATAATGATGAATGTTGGAGGGGATGCGGGAAAACTGGGACACTGATGCATTGTTGGTGGAGTTGTGAATGAATCCAACCATTCTGGAGAGCAATCTGGAATTATGCCCAAAAAGTTATCAAGCTGTGCATACCATTTGATCCAGCAGTGTTACATCTGGGCTTATATCCCAAAGAAATACTAAAGAAGGGAAAGGGAATGTTTGTGGCAGCCCTGTTTGTAGTGACTAGAAACTGGAAATTGAATGGATGCCCATCAATTGGAGAATGGCTGGGTAAATTGTGGTATATGAATGTTATGGAATATTATTGTTCTGTAAGAAATGATCAGCAGGATGAATACAGAGAGGTTTGGAGAGACTTACATGAACTGATGCTAAGTGAAATGAGCAGAACCAGGAGATCATTATACACTTCAACAATGATATTGTATGAGGATGTATTCTGTTGTAAGTGGATTTCTTTGACAAAGAGACCTAACTCAGTTTCAATTGATAAATGATGGACAGAAGCAGCTACACCCAAAGAAAGAACGCTGGAAAATGAATGTGAACTATTTGCATTTTTGTTTTTCTTCCCGGATTATTTTTACCTTCTGAATCCAATTCTCCCTGTGCAACAAGAGAACTGTTTGGTTCTGCACACATATATTGTATTTAGGATATACTGCAACATATCTAACATATATAGGACTGCTTGCCATCTAGGGGAGGGGGTGGAAGGAGGGAGGGGAAAAATCGGAACAGAAGTGAGTGCAAGGGATAATGTAAAAAAAAAAAATTACCCTGGCATGGGTTCTGTCAATATAAAGTTATTATAAAATAAAATTAAAAAAAAGAAAATCAATATAATAAATTTTACATATTATTTTCCAAGCTGTCCATTTTTTCTTTGCTTCCTTGTAGGCTTTTTTCTATTCTTTTCTGTGCACTTTTTACTTTATTTTTCCCCTCTCCTCTGCAAGTTTATAATTATGCACAATGTTATATTGGCATATAAACATCCACATATATACAAAAATACACTCATACACACATATGTAAGACCATACTATGCTTATTTCTATCTGCTGTTTCTCTGAAAGTGGATAGCATCTTCCTTCATAAGTCCAAGTCTTTCTGTGTTTCTCTAAATCAACCAGCTCATGATTTTCTACACCATGTCAGTATTCCAACCCTATCACCTTCTACCAAGGAGACTGTATGAAAATCTCCGCCCTCCCTTCCCACGCATTAAGTTATTTTTCCTAACTATGTAAATTTTTTTTAGTAATTTAATTGGGATGACATTGCATAAATAGATCTGTTAGATAATATTGTCATTTAAAAATTATATTGGCTTTACCTACCTATAAACAACAAATATCATTTTACTTATTTACATCAAATTTATTTCATATAACAAATATTTTATATACTTCCTATGTCTGTTTTGGTAGCTATACTCAGATATTTTGTGCTGTCTACTTATTTTAAATGGTCTAAAATAATATTGAATAATATGGCTGACAGTGTAGTTTCCTGTTTTTCTCTTTTGATTAAATCCATTTTAGCTTTATCAGAGAGCTTAATTACTATCCTTGCTATTTTATATGATAAATTCTATTCCTGACCTTTATATTATGTTTGTGTGTTTCTCTGATTTTTATAACACTTCCTGAAAGTAATATCTTATTGAATTCAAAATGTTAATTTGCTGTCAGTTTTTATTTTATACAAAATTTTATCCCATTCACATTCTATTTTTAAAGAAGAAAACAATTCCTAGAAATGTAGAATTGGACAAGTGAAAGCTAATACTATTCTAAGACACAATGAAATAATAAAATCAAAAGAATGAAAAAATAGAAGAGATATAAAACATCTTATCAGAAAAACAACTGATCTGGAGAACCAACTACCTTGTCCTTCTGTTCATTAACTTACCTACCTGTCAAAGAATCTCCCTCTTATCCTCATCATCCATCTTCTTGACTTCTTGTACTATATATATATATGTATATATATATTTGTATAGTTACATAGTTATATTGTGTGTATATATATATATGCATATATATACATACATATATATATATATGTAGTTTAACTCATGTGTTGTTTAACCTACTGAGTCAATTCCTGATAAAAGTAAGAATTCAGTTTACCTGCCCACCCTCCACTAGCTTATAATTTTTCCTTTTTGGGCCTCATCTGTAGGAGATAATTGTATCTTTTAATCTCTCCCTATACAGCTTTATTTTTTTTCCACACCATTCTATTCAGCTCAACCCAAACTTTTCTTCAAACTGCTCAAATAAAAATGAGTCATAAAAGAATATTTTCATATGTAAGAAGTAAACAATTTGAACTTACTGAGTCCCTTATAGTTATGGTATACTTTATATTTCTCCCAGATATTATATGCCAATTTTTTTCTTAAGTTCTGCTGTTTTTCTCACAAATACCTAAAAGTCTTTCAGTTTCCTAAATGTCATTTTTTTTTCCATTTAGGAGTATACTTAACTTTGCTGAGTAAGTTACCCTTGATCATAACCCCAAATCTTTTGTTCTACAAAATATAGTATTCCAAGACCTACAGTTCTTAATTGTAGTGACTGCTAAGACTTGTATAATTCTTATTGTATCTCCATAGCATTTATATTTTTTTCTTGTTGTTTCCAATATTTTCTGTTTAACCTGGGAGCTTTGAAACTTGGCTATGATATTCCTATAAGTTTTTCTCCTAAGATTTCTTTCCAGTGATGATTAGCAGATTTTTTTTTCTATTTCTGCTTTGTTTTCTTGTTTGAGAACTTCAGGCAATTTTCTTTAATAATTTATTATAATATTGTATCAAAATTCTTTTTTTTAATCATAATGTTCAGGCAGTCCAACTATTCATTTTTTTCCCTTAATTTGTTCTCCAGATCAGTTGTTTCTTTGATGAGATATTTTACATTCTCTTCTCTTTTATTTTTATTTTATTTTATGTGTATGTGTAAATATACACATCATTAGTTTCCCTTTGCCAAATTCTGCATTTCAAGGAATTATTTTCGTCCTTTATTTTTTTTTTAATTTTTTATTTCACATTGACTGGTTTCTTTTCCTATTTTTCTTGATTTTCTTGTATTTCTCTTATTTTTCTCCTAAATTTTCATTGATCTTTTAATAACTTTTAAGTTGCTTCAAGCAATCTTTTTATGCTTGGAACTATTTGATGTTTCTCATTAAAAAGCCTTTTTTTTTTAAAGTTTCATTATCTTCCTTTGAATATTAACTCTGATCTTCTCTATTCATGTAATAACTATTTATAATTTGGTTCTTTTTCCTTTGCTTGATCCATTTTTATTTTATTTTAGCAGCTATTAGTGTTCTAGTTCAGAAGAATGGGGAATAAGGCTCCAAGCCTCAGATCCTTGTTAGTCTTATTTTCTGAGTTCTCTCTTGGGGCTCAATCTTGGACTCTCCTTTCTCCTAAACCATGGCCAGAGATAGCAAATAGACTGTTCTGTCTATGATTTACTTTCCTGTGACTTCATACTACAGCTATCCTCTCTTCCCTGGAACTGAAACGAGGAACTCTACTCTCCTGCTGGTTTCCACAGCTAGGTCCCACAGGTCCTCTGCTGCATTCACCATGGCAGCCCAGCCTGAGAAGCCTCTGGTGGGGATAGTTACATTTGGCATCCCTCAACTGGATGCCAGTCCTTCAGTCCTTCTCTTGGACTGGAAAGTCCATCAGTATTTTCCTCTCAACAATCAGAAGAAAGTTTCAGAGATAAAAAGTTTCTAAGGCTGAAACTGCCTCCCAACACCAAATTACCCAATCACAAGCATGTAGGATTTGTTATTTATTGATTCTGAAAGACATAACCTGGAAATATTTGCACTTCCCTCAGGCTAAACCTCTGCCTCTGGATGTCAGGTCTTTCTTGGGGTATTGTTGTTTTAGGAGGACAACTGATTTCCCCTGATTTTTGTTTATTCCCACTGTTTTACATTCCCTCTGAGGAAATTTGGAGAAACAAGTTTTCTGATCTACTCTACCTTCTTCCCAGAAATCCCTCCCCAGCAAATATCTTCTTAACATGAGATTGTCTTACCTATCCTGGAATTAATCATTCTTTGAATGATCAGTAGAATTTGCTTATAAATCCATCTCATCCTGATTCCCTCAGAGTTTTCATTATAGTTTTTTTTTTAATTCCAGAGACAATCTGTGTATTTTTTTCATTGATAGTTTTTTCTTTGTACAGAATACTAAACTTTATTGTATTATTTCTTGAATTATACTGTTAAAATATTTTGACTTATCATGTTCTTCTTGGAGACTTAAAATCTTTTAGTTGCCTATTTAAATCCCAATATATTTTTGTTATATAGATGTCATATTTAATGTTGTTTTTTCTATTCTTCCAGGTTGTCCTTCACTTCTATTTATTTGTATTGTCAATTGTCTTTCTTTTGTTTCTTTCATAAGCTTTGCCACTGTGAGTTTGAAATTTTTCTATTTTATTTATTATTTCTATGTAAATTCTGTTTTCATAATTCTTATTTTAAAAATTAATTTGCTGTGGTCTTGAGAATTCAGTCTTTAATATACACTGTGGAATTTATTCTCTAACATATGATTTTTTCCCTCCTTTTTCTTTCTTATTTTAATATCAGGAAGACCACTTCCAAAGTCTCTGCTTTATTTTACTACTTTTATAATTTTTGATGATATTAGAGTTGTTCAAACTTTGGTTTCTTCTCCCCCATTAGAATGTAAACATTTCAATTTTGTGTAGTGCTTTCTGATTGCTCAAACATACTCAAACTTTTGGTGAGGAATGGTGTTGGTGGGTAGAGGACAGGACTGGTCTCAGCTATATGCAGTTCCCTTATCTTCAGGCCCAGGGGAGCCCTACACATGCTAATCTCCTTCAATTCTCTGTTCCTCATTTGTTTGGTTGAGCTCTTTTTTTTTTCCCCAACAGAAGTGGTGACAGAATTGAACCTATGAGAACCTATGGAGTTCTTCTGTAACTCCATCAGAGTATGGTGGCTAGTGGAGAAAAGGCTGAGAAGTGACTCTATTAAGAAGTAAGGATTTTACTTCTCTCTCTTAATTGAGTCTTCATTAGTTTTTGATGTCTTAGGCTTGAAGATAACTGGAATTGCTTTATCCCTTCTGTATCAGTCCCATTTTTGGAAGTTTTGAGAAGTCATGAGAACTGGAGAAAATTCCTATTTCCCCATCTTATTGGTAATGTAATCCAGATCACATTATGGTTTTATGCCATTATTATTATATTAGGCTTTTCCTTCACTTCTCCCCATCCCCTTCTTTACTAAGAATATGAGAGGAATGTTTTTAGCACTAGTAATCTATGCTTGATATATGTACTTTTGTTCTCTCTTTTCTCTTCTCCTCACTTTTCCCTGACTTTAATAATATCTTATTCTTTTTGTCTTTAATTTTAAATTCCATTTCATACTACAGACTTCGAGCTTGGAATTTGCTTTGCATATAACTAATCCCTCATCATATCTCACTCTTCCTTTCTTCCCCACTCTCCCTTCCCAGTCCCCTTCTGTTTTACTCTTTCTTGTCTAACTCATTTGTTGATGGTTTTGACTGTTGAAATTCAAATCATACCTATTGCCCTTGCCCTTTTCTCCCTGTTTATATAGTCTTCCACTTATGCATTTTGATTATGCAAAGTATGGATTCTCTCACTCCTCCTCCCACTTTAGTCCCTGGTGTAATACTCCATCCCCTCCCTGCACCCTGTCTTATTTGAAGAGCAGCAAAACATAACAAAAACCACTTCCAATATCTTATTTACCCCCTTTTATTATTTATGACATGAGGTTTTGGGGGACATTTGCATCCATTAGAATTTAAACATTTCATCCTAGTATAATCCTTTCAGATTACTCACACATTTAACTTTAAATTTCTCTTATCTCTTTTGTTTATATTTCACAGTTTCTATTTAGCCATTGTCTGCTTAATTATAGGACAATTTTCCCTCCTAGCGGTATACTCAGTTTTTCTAGGTAACTAATTATTGATTGTAAGTCTCTTTCTTCATCTTTTCAAAATATTCCTTATCCCTCATCTTTACACCTGTAGCTATCATATTTTGTGGGGTCTTGTTTTCTTATTAATTCTAATAGGTTTGCAAAGTTTTATTCATGATTTCTTGAAATATAGTATCCTGTCAATTCTGATGGAAGTGGATATCTTTGGCAATGAGAAGATCCAATTCAGTTCCAATTGATCAGTGATGAGCAGAATAAGCTACAAGCAGAGAAAGAACACTGGGAAATGAATGTGGACTGCTTGCATTTTGGGGTTTTTTTCCAGGTTATTTTTACCTTTCTAAATTCAATTTTTCTTGTGCAACAAGAGAACTGTATGAATATGTACACATATATTGTATTTAAAATATACTTTAACATGTTTAACATGTATGAGACTTCCTGCCATCTAGAGGAGAGGATGGAGGAAAGGTAGGGAAAAGTTGGAACAGAAGTGATTGCAAGGGACAATGTTGAAAATTATCCATGCATATGTTCTGTCAATAAAAAGCTATAATAATAATAATAATAATAATAATATAGTATCCTGGCTCTTTTACTTCTTGTACTCTAATGATCCTTAAGTGTTTTTTTCTCCTTGATCATTGCTCCATGTCAATTGGTTTTGATAAGAGATATTTTACATTTTCTTATTTTTTTTAGTCTTTTGACTTTTCTTAATATTTCCTATTGTATCATGGAATCATTAAGTTCTGTTTGAATCTTAGTTTTCAGGAAGTGTGTAACTTAGATAACATTTTATACCTCTAACAAATTTGGTTTTTTCTCATTTTCATTCTTTTAGCTAGAAGGCCTCAAAAACAGTATTTTATTATACTACTTAAAAACTCTTTTTCTTGACTTTGTGATCCAACCGTATTTTTCTTTGAGGCTTTGTTTATATTGTGGAGTTATTCTCTTCTCTTTTTGTGTATTGTTTTATAGTTCTTTTTGTCTGAATTCCTAATTGTACTTGGTGTTAGAGACAGAATTTTTGCATTTCTACAGAAACCATAAGAATCTTATTTAATCCTGATTCCCTCATGTCCTGCTCTTGTCTTTGCTGTCTTGAGTTCAATGTTTTTTAAACAATCTCTGCTATGGATCAGAACAGAAGACTTTTAATTTTTAGGTTGTCTTAAAGTGTAATCTTATGGCTACCTTCCAAGTCTGATCTTTGTAGTCTCCTGTGAGCAATTTGTATATGAGCAACACAACTGCAGACTTGCCCTTTGTTGGAGCTCTAGTAGATAGTTGCTAGTTCTGGCCCCTGTCAGATGACAGTACCTTTTCACAAGGGTATAGAGATAGTAGATGAAGAAAAGCAAGTAGGCTAGTGTATAGCTCTGCCACAAATTGCAAGGAAGTATATAAAGTGTAAGAAAACTGGAAAAGTTGGAAGGGATCATGTTGTGAAGAGCTTTAAATGTCAAATAAAGGACTTGTCCAAGATTACACAGATAGCAAATGGTGCTGCTGCTATTCAAATTTTGGTCTTCAGATTGCAAATCCTGTGTTATTTCTACTGCTCAATGCTGGCTCTCTGGACATAATACTTTCTAGTTTAATCACCTGCAGTGGCTCTCCATTGCCTACAGGATAAACTACAAATAACTGGTTTTTCATTTAAAGAATTTCATATTCTTGCTCCCATCTGTCTATCCACACTTTGTATTGCTTTTCTTGACACAGTCTACATTCCAGGCAAATTGGCCTTCTAGCTTTTTCTCTAATGCAACATTCTATTTCCTGTTTCCTAATTTTGAATATGACTTTTATTTGTTCTCTTCCTTTAAATTAAGAGAAGAAAAGTGACTCTTCAATGGCTCTCATCAGTCAAAATAGGACATCATTCCCTTTGCCATAATTGAGTAAATAGCACTCATCTTGGTAGAATATTCCAGGATATTAAAAAAAATTCATCTTAGAAATGGAGGGTAAAATCTGTTAAGGTCCAGGTCAATTCTCCAAGAGCCTCCATAGCTGTGGATCATAGCATCTGAAAGAGTTGCAAGGCAGCCTTTGCTGACACAGGTATTGTGGACTGAAAATTAGATAAATTGGAGGCAGAGAGAAGGAGAGAGGTCAGACAACCCAATGACCTTTCAGTCAGAGAAGTTGGACTGCTTCTCAGTCTCCTTGTATCATCCTCTCACAAAAGGAGATCCATTCTGGGTTGGATCTCTGGCAGTCACTGTCAGGTGGCTCCCGTGTATTCCAACAGCTCTCCCGTGTATTCCAACAAAAATCAGTGGAGAAAGAATCTGTTTCTTGGTTGAAATATATGCCATCCTTTCAATGGGCACCTGGCATTTAGACCAGGATCATTTCACCCAGAAAAGCATCTTCTATGTTAATATGGCAGATATCATATACACTAATGAAAAGTGATTTTTGGTTCAGATTTTTACTTAAGGAGTTTGGGAAAAAAAGGGAAAAAAATAACATGTTTTTTTTTTTTTCTTTTTTGCTAAAAGAGAATATCTATATTTCCGGACGTTATAAATTCCTGAGGAGTACAAAGTTCTAATTGCTAGGACATAAAGTCAATCATTAAATAAATATTTTTAAAAATCCAAAAAAGTTGAAAATCCATAACCCTGTGATCCAGGACACAAGTTTTAGCTTACTTTCTGATCTGGCACCTTCTTTCTCCTGGCAATAAATTTGGTCTGATTTTAGAGTCCCGAGTTTGATTAACTGAACATTTATAAATAACATCCTCAGAGAATTTTAGGACATGTTCAGTTTCAGGCCACAGTGGCAATGGAACAATGTGACTTCATGACTATCTTGTCTCAAATAATAGAAGGTACTAGAAAGTCTCCCAATCTATAGCAGCCATCATCTAACTTGCAAAGCTCAGTAAGATCAATTAAAAATTTCTGAAATTTTCATTTAGCTTACTCTTAGATGATTTAGCAGTTTTAGTGAACAGCACCAAAGGCATCCTAATTTAGATTTTTTCCTAAATAGGTTATGATTAGCTCACCCATAGACTTTAAGATATCATCAGAATGAAAAAGATTCTCCTTGTAGAGTAAGAGAGATTAAATTGAATTTCTAAGTTTTCAAGGACAATTACCATAATTTAATACTGTAATTACCAAAATTAAATACCAGGGAAGGGGGGTCAATAATTACTTCCAGTTGATATGCTTCCTATTTGAATATCTCTATGATAGAGATTCTGTCTGTGGACCATTTAGGTTCCTAGTGTGTCAGTTGTGGTAACATATGGGCCACACCCATGGTGAGTACAACTACTGGATGAGGGAACTCCACCAATTGTTCATATCCATGGTAGAGTCTGGCTGCCAGTTGGTAGACACAGCTGAGGGGAAATAACAAATCAAGTGAGAACTGATTTTTTTTACTTCCCTTCAACATAGAGAAAGACCACCAAAAGGAGAATTAGTCAACCTTCCTGTGTTAATTGAGAACAGTGGCTGCTGTTATCCAAAGAGAAATATTTCTGCTTCAAGTCATGCTACTCATTTAAAGTCTGGCTCAGACCTTAGAGGAAATGGTTGCCAGTTAGTCCTGGGTATTGTTATCATGCATAGTGCACCACTTTGTAGGGTAATTCCATTTCACCTTTAATAACAAACTTTACAGTGAATTTCAGATGCATTCAATTATGAGGGATGAGTTTATTTCTTATTGAAGAAGAGAAAAAGTAGCCAGAATGTACTATACTATATTGTTAAATATAGAAGTATTCTTTTTCTTATGAGCCATATCAGATATAGCTATTGTGTTGTGCTACACTGTGAAAGCATATCGAATATCTACAATGCATGTGAAAGAAAGTCATACCTTTTGTCTCCATTTTGACAGGAGGGATATTTACTTCTTTTGTCTTATTTTTGTAGGGTTTTTTTTTTTTTTTTTGGTGGGAGGAATGTCACCAAAAGGATAATATCCATAATGGCATTTTTAATGAATAATACATTTTTTCCAAATTGTTGCTAGAAAGAATACAAAAATTTTAGCATAAGACTTATGAAGTTATTTAAAATAATGAATACCTAACATAGGAATCAACATTATGCTATTTCCCGAAAGTGGTCATATAGTTTATTTGATCAAATTATGAAGAGCTTAATTCCTAATGAGGCAGTTCTCTACTTTCAGATAGTTAAGAATTATTAAGAATTTTTTCTTCTATATAACTTCATACAATTAGTGCCAAAAATGAATCCTGTGAAATGGTTACATTATATGAATTCATATTGCATATTTCCATGGAACTAAAACCTATTACTATGTTTAACATTAAATATAACTTAAAATAGTATGAATTTGGATATGTGACCACATCAGGGGATATGTTTTTTAATATTAATTGGTTCTTAGCTAAATCTTCCTCTCTATTTCATGTGACAGTAAGAATTATAGAATCATAAAATTTTAGAGTTAGAGAATGTCTCAGGTTTTTTTTTTCATTTAATGGATCATATTTGCTATTTTGGCTGTTATATATCATATCACTAACATATTTAACTTGTGGTCCACCAAAACTTCTAGATCCTTTTCAAATAAACTGGGGTTAATTCCAATTTCCCACATCTTGTACTTGTTTAACATAGCTTTTTTTTTGTCCCTCATTCTAAGATTTAGATTTCTTCCCACTTATAATATTTACATCTTCTTCCTAGTCAATTTCATCTTACTAGACTCATCCCAGTGCTCTACACTAGCATCCTAAATATCTCATCAATGCTAATCCTTACAGCCTTCTGTCATCTATAACTTTGATGAGCATGCCCTCAATACCCTTATTCAAGTCATTGAGAAATATTCTAGATAACACAGGGCCAATCTCAGATCACAGGGGTATTTCACTCAAGACCTTCTTACATGTTAAAACTTTGAAACATTAAAAACTATTCTTTGAGTTCCACAGACTCCATCTAATTGAATTATTATATAATACATATTTCTCCATCCTGTTCACAAAATAGCATAAGATAATTTGTTAAAAGTTTTGGAAGGAAGGAAGGAAATGAGAAGTTTAACATTATCTTCCCTTGATGAAACCATACTTGTTCTTGGTAATTATTAATTCTATTTCTAGATGTGTGACAACCATCTAGATGTCTTAGAAATTTCTCAGGAGTTGAGATGAAGACTGCTCTCCTATGTTTTGTGTCTTCTGTTTTCTTTCCCTTTTTCAAAATTGGAACAAATGTTCCAAAAGTGTAAATACACTTTTTTCCTCTTGTGGTACCTTTCCTGTTTGCCATGATATTTTAAGTATTATTAACAAAAGATTATCAATAATGTTTTAATAGTTCTTTCAGTATGAGAGAATATGCTTCATCTGGACCAGTTTATTCATATTACTACTGTCTTACATATCATGTGTCACAACAATTTCATTAACTTTTGTTCAGCCATTTCCATTGAAAATGTCATTATTCTTGGTAGAAAACACAGATGCAAAATAAGGGAAAGAACAGTTTTGGCTTCTCTGTGTTTTTAGTTATCATCATCTTAATCATTCCAAACAATGGTACTATCCCTTCATTGATGCTCTTTTTTTTCAATATAGCTCCTCAAGCCCTTTGTGTTTTATTTAGTTTTTCTCATCAGTTCCTTTCATCCTGAGCTTTAGGGTTAATGCCTCTATAGTTCTAGAATTCTATAATGCATTTATATTTATTCCGTATTACCTATTCTAGTTTCCAAAAATCTCTCTTTTTTTTTTTGAAATTTAGTTGGATTTTTTCCTGGCTGCACTCAAGATCCCTTGAAAGATATAATAGCATGTTCAAAAAGTTATCAAACTGTGTATACCCTATGACCCAGCAGTGTTACTACTGGGCTTATATCCAAAGAGATATTAAAGAAGGGAAAGGGACATGTTTGTGCAAGAATGCTTATTGCAGCCCTCTTTGTAGTGGCCAGAAACTGGAAATTGAGTTGATGTCCATCAATTGGAGAATGGCTGAATAAATTGTGGTATATGAATATTATGGAATATTATTGTTCTGTAAAAAATGACCAGCAGGATGATTTCAGAAAGGCCTGGACAGACTTACATGAACTGATGCTGAGTAAAAAAAAAGTTATATACTTTAACAATAATACTATATGATGATCAATTCTGATGGACATGGCCCTCTTCAACAATGAGATGAACCAAATCAATTCCAATAGAGCTGAAATGAATTGAACCAGCTACACCTAGGAAAAGAACTCAGGGAAATGACTATGAACCACTACATAGAATTCCCAATTCCTCTATTTTTGTCTGCCTGCATTTTTTAATTCCTTCACAGGCTAATTGTACTATTTCAAAGTTCAATTCTTTTTGTACAGCAAAATAACTGTATAGACATATATACATATATTGTATTTAACTTATACTTTAACTTATTTAACATGTATTGGTCAACCTGCCATCTGGGGGAGGGGATGGGGAGAAAGAGAGGGAAAATTATAACAAAAGGTTTTGCAATTGTCAATGCTGAAAAATTACCCATGCATATATCTTGTAAATAAAAAAACTATAATAAAAAAGAAAAAATATAATAGCAAAAACAACCCTTTTCAAATGTTAGTGAGGCAAAAATACGAATCTATATGCCAGTCAAAAGTGTTCACCACTGTGATCAGTCGCAGAGGAGAACAAAGACAGAGTCCATACTGATAAAGTATTACTTGTATGGGATGAAGTTCTCCAAATGCTCTTATAGGAGAATGGCAGCAAACCCTAGAATACTTCATAATTTCCTATAAGATATCTGTGACTACTTAATGTAATCAAAGAGACTGATTCAATCCATTTGCATAGTGAAGACCAAATGGATAAAGTATGTCTCATTCCCAGGATATAATATGAGTTTAATTTAACAAGATTTTTGAAGATTTTTCTCAACCCTATTTATATCTGAAATAGGCAGTATTAATGGACAATGAGCTGAGCATGAGTTGAATAGGAAGGGGAGAGCATGTTGAATTGCCTTTGGGAAAAAGAAAAGTTCTTATAATGAACTGAAAAGACAAATTTTCAAAAATGTTGCCATTCTACCAATATTGTTGAATGATTGCAAGACATAGAATACAATAATTTTCAAGGAATTAAAATGAATATCACACAGGAAGCAATAGAAAAGATGACAGGTATGGGTAAGCTACATATGACCATATTACCAATATAGTTATATAATATAATTAATACTTTAATTTATAACATATAGCCAAAGGGAAAGTTAAAAGAAAAAGAGTAAAAGATCTTAGAATAAAATAAGAAGGCACCTCAAAAGTCTTTAATTCCTATAGCCTCATTTTATACATAAGGATTTGAGACTTAGAAAATTTAAATAACTTGCTCCAGTATTAATGTGTTAATATACATGTGTTAAGTGATAAAGGCAGAATTTGAACTCAGGTTGTCTCACTCTAAACTTAGCATGTTTTCCACTATATCATGCTGTCTCTCAAGATAACATTGAAGAAATGACAAGAGAAGTTGATTATAGATCACATAGATTTTTCTCAACCCTATTTATATCTGAGATAGGCAGTATTAATGGACAATGAGCTGAGCATGAGTTGAATAGGAAGGGGAGAGCAGGTTGAATTGCCTTTGGGAAAAAGAAAAGTTCTTATAATGAACTGAAGTTTCCCCTAGAGGAAAAAAAGACAAATTTTCAAAAATGTTGATCCACTGTTTTCAAAGGATTTTAAGATTTCAAGAGAAAGCAAGGAAAGTCGCCATCATGTTGATTTCCCTTAAAGAGAATTTATGGACAAATATGGAAAAGGGGCATACAGGACTGGCAAACATCGATTAATTATAACAAACATCATTTGAGGAAATTTTCATATTGAAAAGATCGAAGTCCAATTCAAATTTTCTGCTTTGATTAGAGAATAGTTTATAAGTATAATCTTTAGACAGTTCTGATGAATAATGTGATTCACACAAATGAAGAGTTTGTTTGGGATGACAAAACAAATCATTCTGCATGATGGCACAGAGAGGAAGAAGCCATACCAAAGCTATATAAACAATGGTGACTATTAAGTCAGAAATGGTGGTTCAATGGTTTCTCTCTCTTCCCATTTGCCTGATAGCCAAGAATGTTAGAGTCTTCCAGGTAGACTTTCCACAGAGGGATAATACTTCTCCACTAGCAGCATAGTAACTCTGAGCTTATGGTAACTAGAGTAGGGTCTCTACTAAGCCATTTGAATCTAATTTTGGATCCCTACCTATGTTTTTTGTTTTCTATTTCTCAGTTGGACCCTTATAGCTTTGGGGGAAGTCTTGTGGTTTGGAGAAGTCTTATGGATTCAAGAAGTAACAATTCTTGGGTACAACAGTCAGAATTGATTAATAGGAAGAATTTTTACATCAGAGATGATGACTACCATGGTTTGACTTGACAAAAGAGATGGACCTAGAAGGAATGATTTAGATGCATGAAGTTATAGTGAAAAGTAAAATGCTGATTCAGCAGTCCCATGAAAAGCTCAGTGTTTGAACATTTCAAGTCCTATTCTAATGAAAAAGTTTAATAAGCATAAATTATTCTCTGTTTAAGACCTGTTTGTTTTGTGTGTGTGTGTCTCTTTTGTACGTAGAAAAAATAAATATATTTTATATCTTCTATGTCTGTTTTATATTATACATATAATGAGCATGTATATCTCCCCATGGTAACTATAAGTAGTTTTCTACAGGGCTCTGGGAGATAAAGAAACAGAAAATTCAAGAATATGAGTTTCTGGCTCCCCTTTAAGTGGATAGGCTTTTCTAGGACTAAAAAAAGGCCCAAATATGCAGATCTGGAAGTAAAAGGGCCCTCTTAATGGTGAGACAGAAAATGAATGCTTCAGTCCTCTTGACCCAACACTGGTACTCATTGTTCAACAGGTATTTCAATTAGATAAATAAAAATTTATTGCAACAAGTATGAAGTATTCTAGCTACTATTAAAAGATCCCCAGCCTTCCCCAACTGTATGTCCACATCATTAATCTTAATTCCCAATTAATCTAAGTCATTATAATTCAAAGGTCCACTGGAAACTCCTAGAGGAAGTTGTATTGGAATTGCAACATTTCTTTCTCCTGAATCTCATTTTATAATGGGTGTCATAATGGACTAGTAAAACTTCACTTCATGTAATCTTTGTACACTAATCACAATTCCTCACCATTATGTGGCTGTCATTATTTTCCACTTTTCCCCATCCTTGATGGAGAATTGGCCTCTTTCTCTATCTATTGCAAGTCCATATTTTGTTTGCTCCATGATATTTCTGCTGTGAGATTTCTGAGTGTGCTGAGCTCATGCATAGGCATTTCTGAGGATTATAGAACTTCTTACCCCATCATCAAGGTGTTTGAACCTAAAGCATTTTGAAAACATTGTTCTAATCTGGAGAAAATTCAAAAAGATTAAAATGTGCTCTGGAATTTTAAAAGTGATTAGAAATAAGAAAAAAATAACATAAAACTTCACCCTCTAGGCTCCATAATTTTAGCAGTAGCTGGCATTTACTTTTCCACATTCCACATACATTCAACATTGGTCACGATTAAATTATCTGGCAAGCAAGGTGATGGGAAAAGTGAATTATAATCCTAGTAACATGGGGTAGTCGAAGTAATTTTGAAGTGATTAGGATCCTGTGGGTTTGAGGGTAATGCATAATGTTGCTTCTTCTGGTTTAAACCTTAATATGTAGTTTTAACTTATTCCCTTTTCAATGAGAATCTTTCCCTCTTCCTCCCTTTCAATTGCCCACTGTCTAAGTGAGCAGGAAGCAGGAAGGGAAAGACAAAAATTGTTTCTCTTTCAGCCAGACAAGATTATGTAACTCAGCTTTGGTCATTGCCTCAAGGGTGTGACCAATGATGTTGGCAAGTAAAGATGTAACTTTCAAGTGTTCATTTTATAATTTCAAATAAATACATTCTTGTCAATCATATGTTGGGGAAGGTTTTAAAAATTTTAATTGCTTGAGATCATAACAAGTATTTTGTAACCTTAACTAGCTTGAGATCATAAATATTTTGTAACTTTAACTTACATTGTAAAATTTTTTATTTATTTTATAATGACTTTTTATTGACAGAACCCATGCCAGGGTAATTTTTTACAACATTATCCCTTGCACTCACTTCTGTTCCAATTTTCCCCCTCCCTCCCTCCACCCCCTCCCCTAGATGGCAAGCAGTTCTATATATGTTAGATATGTTGCAGTATATCCTAGATACAATATATGAATGCAGAACTAAACAGTACTCTTGTTGCACAGGGAGAATTGGATTCAGAAGGTAGAAGTAACCCGGGAAGAAAAACAAAAATACAAACAGTTTACACTCATTTCCCAGTGTTCTTTCTTTGGGTGTAGCTGCTTCTGTCCATCCTTGATCAATTGAAACTGAGTTAGATCTCTTTGTTGAAGAAATCCACTTCCATCAGAATACATCCTCATACAGTATCATTGTTGAGGTATATAATGATCTCCTGGTTCTGCTCATTTCACTTAGCATCAGTTCATGTAAGTCTCGCCAATCCTCTCTGGATTCATGCTGCTGGTCATTTCTTACAAAACAATAATATTCCATAACATTCATATACCACAATTTACCCAATTATTCTCCAATTCATTTTCCAGTTTCTAGCCACTACAAACAGGGCTGCCACAAACATTTTGGCACATACAGGTCCCTTTCCCTTCTTTAGTATTTCTTTGGGATATAAGCCCAGAACTTACACTGTAAATTAAAAGATCTAGCACCTCCTATATCTTTCTGTGTCTGTGTCAGTTCATTTTGAATAGCAGACAATTATATTTTTATACTTGCATCTCAGTGTCAATCATGTGTTAGATGCTTATTAATTGCTTATTGCTTATTTAATTTTTAATCTTTTAAGTGAAAGTGTTCATACAGATGTTGACAGAAATGTCTTTCTATGTTAAGAGACATATGCCTCTTAAGATGAGACATGCTTTCCAAAATATTGGTAACTAAATAATATTAGTAATAAAGAATAAAATGAAAAAAATTGAATAATATTGATTTTTTTAATAAATCAAGTGTTGTGTTTTTGTTAAACAACACAGGTCCTATGATTTAGAACTATAATTGACTTCAGAAACTACTTAATTGAACCTCTTCATTTTACATATGAGGAAACTGAGGCCCAAATGACTTTCACAAAGTCACACGGAAGTGACTAATTCTAATATTAGAATTCTATAGTAGTCTAAATTCAATTGTGTAAGAAGAATATAATGATTATAAAGAGATGAGAGAGGAATGAATAGGGAAGCTTCAACAAGTAATAATTTTTCTCAAACCCACCATTGATTGACTTAAGTCTAGATTGTAATAAAGAAGATCTGGAATTTTTCAGGAGTCTGAGAAATATGAATTAGAATTCATATTTTTTTGCCAGATTTTCTATGGTAATTACCTTGGGAATATTTCTTCTTTACTCCTTTATAGTTGTTTTCATTTTATTTTACTAGTTTCTTTTTAGATGTGTAGAAAATTCAGTTTTTTTACTTAACATTATTTCTTGAAACTCCATATTTTTCAAGAAATCATCTTATTAATGCCTCAAAAAAATATGCTTCAGTCATCTTTATGGTATTACACAAATTGTTTACCTGTCTTTGTACATCTTTGACCAGCAACTTGACGTTTCTGTATTTTAAGACATTATTCAAAAGTTCAAATCCAAAGGCCATTCCTAAATATCATTTTCTTTTCTTTTTTTATTATAGCTTTTTATTGACAAAAAAATGCATGAGTTATTTTTCAGCACTGACCCTTGCAAAAACTTTTGTTTCAACTTTTTCCCTCCTTCCCTCCATCCCCTCCCTTAGATGGCAGACAGTCCCATACATGTTAAATATATTAAAATATATGTTAAATTATGTAATGTATTTTAAAAAGATTTCCATCAAAGTAAAAAGTAAAAATTTTTGGTGTTTAAAGAAGTGAGTTTTAGGTATTTTGAAAACTTTTATAAAAAACAATTTTTTAATATAGATTTTTATTTACAAGTTATATGCATGGGTAATTTCCCCCCATCCCCTCCCCCAGATGGCAGGATGACCAATACATGTTAAATATGTTAAAGTATAAATTAAATACAATATAAGCATACATGTCCAAACAGTTATTTTGCTGTACAAAAGGAATCAAACGTTGAAATAGTGTACAATTAGTCTGTGAAGGAAATTTTTAAAAAAAGGCGGACAAAAATAGAGGGATTGGTAATTCTCTGTAGAGGTTCATAGTCATCTCCCAGAATGCTTTCATTGGGTGTAGCTGGTTCAGTTCATTACTGCTTCATTGGAACTGATTTGGTTCATCTTATTGCTGAAGATGGCCACGTCCATCAGAACTGATCATCATATAATATTGCTATTGAAATATATAATGATCTCCTGGTCCTGCTCATTTCATTCAGCATCAGTTCATGTAAGTCTCTCCAGGCCTTTCTGAAATCATCTTGTTGGTCATTTCTTACAGAATAATAATATTCCATAATATTCATATACCACAATTTATTCAGCCATTCTCCAATTGATGGGTGTCCACTCAGTTTCCAGTTTCTGGCCAGTACAAAGAAGGCTGCCACAAACATTCTTGCACATACAGATCCCTTTCCCTTCTTTAAAATCTCTTTGGGATGTAAGCCCAGTAGCAACACTGTTGGGTTAAAGAGTATGCACAGTTTGATAGCTTTTTGAGCATAGTTCCAAACTGCTCTCGAGAATGGCTGGATGTATTCACAATTCCAACAACAATGTATCAGTGTCCCAGTTTTCCCACATCCCCTCCAACATTCCACATTAACTTTTCCTGTCATTCTAGCCAATCTGACAGGTATGTAGTGGTATCTCAGAGTTGTCTTAATTTGCATTTCTCTGATTAATAACGATTTGGAGCATCTTTTCATATGGTTATAAATTGTTTCAATTTCTTTGAGAATTGTCTGTTCATATCTTTTGACCATTTATCAATTGGAGAATGGCTTGATTTCTTATAGATTAGAGTCAATTCTCTATATATTTTGGAAATGAGACTTTTATCAGAACCTTTCACTGTAAAAACCTTTTCCCAGTTTATTGCTTCCCTTCTAATCTTGTCTGCATTAGTTTTGTTTGTTCAAAAACTTTTCAATTTGATATAATCAAAATTTTCTATTTTATGATCAATAATGATTTGTAGTTCTACTTTGGTCACAAATTCCTTCTTCTTCCACAGGTCTGAAAGGTAAACTCTCCTATGCTCTTCCAATTTATTTATAATCTCAATATTTATGCGTAGGTCATGTACCCATTTTCATCTTATCTTGGTGTATGGTGTTAAGTGTGGGTCAATGCCTAGTTTCTGCCATATTAATTTCCAATTTTCCCAGCAATTTTTGTCAAACAGTGAGGTCTTATCCCAAAAGCTGGGGTCTTTGGGTTGGTCAAACACTAGATTATTAAAGTTATTGGCTGTTTTGTCCTTTGAACCTAACCTATTCCACTGATCAACTAGTCTATTTCTTAGCCAATACCAAATGGTTTTGGTAACCACTGCTTTATAATATAATTTTAGATCTGGTACAGCTAGGCCACCTTCATTTGATTTTTTTCATTAGTTCCCTGGAAATTCTTGACCTTTTGTTTTTTTTTTTGAACTTTGTTGTTATTTATCTAGGTCACTAAAATAATTTTTTGGGAGTCTGATTGGCATAGTGCTAAATAAATAGATTAGTTTAGGTAGTATTATCATCTTTATTATATTTGCTCGCCCAACCAAGAACATTTAATATTTTTCCAGTTGGTTAGATCTGACTTTATTTGTGTAAAAAGCATTTTGTAGTTTTGCTCATATAGTTTCTGATTTTCCTGTGGCAGATAGATTCCTAAATATTTATACCATCAGTAGTTACTTGAAATGGAATTTCTCTTTGTAACTCTTAACTGTTGGATGTTGTTAGTGATATATAAAAACGCTCATGACTTATGTGGATTTATTTTGTATCCTGCAACTTTGCTAAAGGTATGGATTATTTCTAATACCTTTTTAGTAGAATCTCTGGGGTTCTCTAAGTATACCATCATGTCATCAGCAAAGAGTGATAATTTGGTTCCCTCATTACCTACTCTAATTCCTTTAACTTCTTTCTCAATTCTTATTGCTAAAGGTAGCATTTTTAATACAATATTGAATAGTAATGATGATCATTGGCAACCTTATTTCACTCCTGATCTTACTGGGAATGGTTGCAGTTTATCCCCATTACATATGAGGCTTACTGATGGTTTTAAAAAGAGGCTCCTGAGTATTTTAAGGAAAATAACATTTATTCCTATAGTCTCAAGTGTTTTTAACAGGAATGGATGTTGGATTTTATCAAATGCTTTTTCTTCATCTATTGAGATGATCAGATGGTTTTTGTTAATTTTGTTATTAATACAGTCAATTATACTAACCATTTTCCTAATATTGAACCAGCCCTGTATTTCTGGTATAAATCCTACTTGGTCATAGTGTATTATCCTGGGCATGATTTTCTGTAGTCTTTTTTCTAATGTCTTATTTAAGATTTTAGCATTAATATTCATTAGGGAGATTGGTCTATAATTTTCTTTTTCTGTTTTCAATCTATCTGGTTTAGGTATCAGTACCATGTCTATGTCATAAAAGGAATTTGGTAGGACTCCTTCATTTTTTCAAATAGTTTATATAGCTATTTGGGGATAATTGTTCTTTAAATATTTGGTAGAATTCACATGTAAATCCATCTGGTCTTGGGGATTTTTTCTTAGGGTTGATTATGCCTGCTTTTTTGACTTTTCCTGAAGCTATTGTTTGTTCTATTTCTTTTTCTAAAATGGGACTATTCAAGCAATTTACTTCCTCCTCTGATAATCTGGGAAGCCTATATTTTTGGAGGTAGTCATCCATTTCACTTAGGTTATCAAATTTATTGTCATAAAGTTGGGCAAAGTCTAATTTCCTCTTCATTGGTGGAAAGTTATCCCTTTTCATTTTTAAGATTACTAATTTGATTTTCCTCCCTCCTTTTTCTAATCAGATTTATCAAAGGCTTATCTATTTTATTGGTTTTTTCATAGAACCAATTCTTAGTTTTATTTATTAGTTCAATAGTTTTTTATTTTAAATATTATTAATTTCTCCTTTTTATTTTAGAATTTCAAATTTAGTATTGGATTGGGGATTTTTAATTTGGTCTTTTTCTGGCTTTTTTAGTTGCAAGCCCAATTCATTGATCTTCTCCTTCTCTATTTTATTCAAGTAATCCTCTAAGGATATAAAATTTCCCCTTATTACTGCTTTGGCTGCATTCATCAAATTTTGGTATGATGTCTCTTTGTTGTCATTATCTTGAGTGAAATTATTAATTGTGTCTATAATTTGCTGTTTCATCCAATCATTCTTTAAGATGAGATTATTTAGTTTCCAATTACTTTTTGGTCTATTTACACCTAACTTTTTGTTGAATGTAGTTTTTATTGCATTATGATCTGAAAAGAAAGCATTTCCTATTTCTGCCTTCCTGCATTTAATCTTGAGGTCTTTATGTCCTAATATATGGCCAATTTTTGTATAGGTTCCATGAACTGCTGAAAAGAAAGTATATTTCTTTCTGTCTCCATTCAGTTTTCTCCAGAGATTTATCATACCTAATTTTTCTAATATTATATTTACCTCTTTAATTTCTTTCTCATTTGTTTTGTGGTTTGATTTGTCTAATTCTGAAAGTGCAAGATTGAAATCTCCCACTATTACAGTTTTGTTGTCTATTTCTTCTTGCAACTCTCTTAACTTTTCCTTTAGGAAGTTAGATGCTATACTACTTGGTGCATATATGTTTAGTATCGATAGTGCTTCGTTGTCTATGCTACCCTTTAGCAAGATATAGTTTCCTTCCTTATCTCTTTTCATTAGATCAATTTTTGCTTTTGCTTGATCTCAGATAAGGATGGTTATGCCTGCTTTTTTGACTTCTCCTGAAGAATAACAGATTCTGCTCCAGCCTTTTACCTTTACTCTGTATGTATCTCCCTGCTTTAAATGTGCTTCCTGCAAACAACATATTGTTGGGTTCTGACTTTTGTTCCAGTCTGCTACCTTCCTCCACTTTATGAGAGAGTTCATCCCATTCACATTTACGGTGAAAATGACTAATTCAGTATTTCCTACCATCTTATTATACTTTTCTTTTTCTTGCTCCCTCTTACCCCTTTCCCAGTATTAAACTTAGGGGCCCCACTCACATCACACAGCTCTCCCTCTTTAGGATCCTTCCCTCCTCCCTTTGAATTCCTTCCCCTTTCTTGTACCCTTCCCTTGTTACTCTTTTCCTTTTCCCTTTTCCTCTCCTACTTTTTAATGAGGTGAGAGAAGATTCTCTGTAAAACAAATATGTCAATTATTTTCTCTGATGAGAGTAAGATTCCCACAATGTTCCTCCCCCTCTCTAAGTTCCCTCAGATATGATAGGTTTCCTTTGCCTCTTCATGGGAAGTAGTTTCCCTCTTTTTATCTCCACTTTTCCCTTTTCCTGACACTATTCCCTTTCCATTTCTACTTCTCTTTTTTATGTTATAGCAATAAAATCAGATTATACATGTAGTCTTTATGCGTATGCACAACAGAAATACAGTTCTCAAGAGTTCCTGTTACTTTTTTCTGCTTCTCTTGAGTATTATGGTTGGAGATCAATTTTTTTCTTAGATCTGGTTTTTTCCTTTAAAACAAATGGAATTCCTCTGTTTCTACAAATGTCCATCTTCTTCCATGGAAGAAAATGTTCAGCTTAGCTGAGCAGTTTATTCTTGGCTTCACTCCAAGTTCTTTTGCCTTTTGGAATATCAGATTCCAGGATCTTCGATCCTTTAATGTTGCGGCAGCCAGATCTTGAGTGACCCTTATTGTGGCACCTTGGTATCTGAATTGTTTTTTTCCTGGCTGCTTCTAATAATTTTTTCTTAGTCTGATAGTTCTGAAATTTGGCCACAATATTCCTTGAATTTTTATTTTAGGGTCTTGAAAGAAGATGTTTGATGAATTCTTTCAACTCCTATTTTACCTTCTGGTTCTATTACATCTGGGCAGTTCTCTTTGATGATTTCTTATAAAATAGTATCTAGGCTCTTTTTCTCATCATAATTTTCTTGAAGCCCAATAATTTTCACGTTATCTCTTCTAAATCTATTTTCCAGGTCTGTTGTTTTTCCAAGTAAATATTTGACTTTTTTTTCCTAATTTTTCTTTTTTTTTTTTTTTTTTTTTTTTTTTTTTTTTTTTTTTTTTTTTGGTTTTGTGGACTTATCCTTGATGTCTCAATGAATCAATCATTTCTATTTGTTCAGTTCTGATTTTTAGTGAGTTATTTTTTTCATTAGCTTTTTTTACTTCTTTTTGTATATGTCAAATTGAGTTTTTAAAAGAATTGTTTTGCTCTGTGGAATTTTTTTTTCCATTTCACTATTTTTTTTTTTTTAGTGAGTTATTTTCTTTTTCCAATTCACAAATCCTACTTTCTTGGGAATTCTTTACTTTTTCCAATTCACAAATTCTGTTTCCCTGCACTTCTTGGAAGTTTTTTACCTTTTCCAATTCACATTTCAGGAATTTGTTGCTCTCTTGCATAGCTTCTCTTTCCTTTCCCCATTTTTCTTCTAGTTCTCTTTGAAGGTTTTTTAATAAGAACCAACAATTGTCTGGAGACTGTCTGCTATTAGTCTCCTCAGGGTTGAAAACCTGCTCTCTTTCTGTATAGAATTTATTGATTTTCCTTTTGATTTTTTTACTCATTTTTAAAAAGCCTTTTGGGTCTGCCTTCAGGGCCAGGATGTAAACAGCTTCCTCTGCAGAACAGGGATAGGTGTATGAACAGGTAGCTGTCCTGCCAACCAGCTACAAAGAGCAGTGAGGTACGGGAGTGCTCTGGAAAAGAGTTCCCCACTGGAAATAATTCAGACCTGCATACCAAGCTGGAAGTGCCCTGCAAAGAACCCCACTGTGGGGGTTAACAACTGCCTTGGGGCTAGAAGCTGAGTAGTGAAAATGTCACTACCCCAGGCCAAAGCCTGTAGTGGGGCTACGGGTATTAGAGGCTGACCAGTAAATAGTCCTACAAGGACCAGAAGTATCCCTGCCCAGGGAAGTATGGTTGCCCTGTAAAAGTTCTATTTTCCCTGGCCAATCCCCCCCACTGTGTAGATTAGAGGCTACCTCGGGCTGTGCCCCACTGCTGTGCAGATTTGTAACTGCCTGCAGAATGCAACTGCACAACTGTGTTGTAGTCTATGCTAAGTCACTTCCGGTTTTAGGTGGTTATAGCCAGATCTTGTTAGTTTCTGAAATTTTTTAGAGTACCCTCTGTCTTTGGCTTTAAATTCTCTGCCAGTTTACTGCTTTGTAATCAAGGCAGAACAGTTAACCTATGGCAGAGCCTTCTCTATAACTTTTCTAGCCACAGAGGTGACCCCCACTCCTGGTCTGCTCTGGACACTAGTCTCTCCAATCTCCCTACCTGCACTGGTCTGTTCCCACCCCTGGTCTGCTCTGGACACTAGTCTCTCCAATCTCCCTACCTGCGCTGGTCTGTTCCCACCCCTCAGAACAAACCTGCTCTGGTGATTTTCCAGATTATCTTCTGCTGGTAAGTTGTTGTGCTTCTAATCTTCATGAATTTTAGCAGTCAAGCACTATTTTTGAGGTTGAATTTAATGCTGGTCATGAGGGCATGAGAGGAACTTAGAAAGTCGTGTGTGCCTTCTCTGCCATCTAGTTTGATAACTTTTTGAGCCTAGTTCCAAATTGTTCTCCATAATGGCTGGATGTATTCACAATTCCACCAACAATATATCAGTGTCCCTGTTTTCCCACATGCCCTCCAACATTCCTCATTATCTTTCCCTGTCATTCTAGCCGTACACTCAAATCCACCACAATTTTTTCCCATACTTTTGTAACTGTGTAGTCTACTACTACTTTACTTATATTTTCTATTCCATTCAGGTAGGATAAAAAGTCCACTGAAAATAGCACATGCATTCATCTTTTCACTTTTCACTTTGGGAATTTTTTTTCCTCATCTTTTCCTAAGTGCACACCTTAATTTGTTTATCTATGTCTTTCCTGGAAGTCATGGGCTATCTTCTATAGCTTTGTATCTGTTGTAATACCTAGCATAACCAGCAAGCATTAAATATTTTTAAAAGAATGCATTTAAAACTTGAATTTTAATTGAGTCATTGGTAAAAGAGGACTGTTTAGGGATGTTCTTTTATTTTTCTTGGAAAGAATATATGTCATACAAATAGGTGTTCAGTCAAAGCTAAAACAACAATTCTCATCATTGCTATAGTGTTTATCCCTGCAGGGATATTGCAAATTATTACCATGAAGATAATAGTATTCTTACAATTACATTATTATTTTTCAGCACCTACTTATTGCGCAACATGTAAAACTATACACCATTCTCATAACAGGGATGTAAAACATAATATGCCTTCCAAATAGATATTCTAAAAGTTAAGGGAAAAGTGAATTTCTCATAGATCCACATTTAAATAAAATCAGGAAGAATGATTTTTCAATATGTAGAAAAAATAAACTATTTTCATGATGATTTGATATGTATAAAGTTATCAAGGAAAATAATATTCTTTTAGATTGACACATGTTTGTACATAATTTCATTCAGTGTTTTGTTTTGTTTTGTTTTGTTTTTTGTTTTTTTTTACTTCTGGTTGTATTGAACTAAACTTGAGGGAAGTGAAAGTTGAAAATGATTCCACTGTTTTCTTTTTTTTCTTGAAAATTTTTTTAACAAGCATTTTAAAAAACAGTACAATTTTAAAAGTTTATTGCATATGAACCATATCTATAGTCTTATTCTTTTCCAACATATAACAAAATTATCATGCAAATTCCTTTCCTTCTCTCACTCAGATATGGTTATTCTATACACTTTTATTTAACAGTTCTTTCATTGGATGCAGATAGCACCTTTCTTCATATGTTATAACTAATTTGGGTATTTATAATAGGCAAAAAAATATCCATTCAAAGTCATTCTTAAAATTTTTTTCATCATTTTGGTTTTGCTTTGTTTATTTTGATTTCTCATAAAGTCATTATCTTCCATTTTCTAATTTTTAAGGAATTATTTATCTCAATGAATTTTTGTACCCCTTCTCATTTTTGCCCAATTTTAGTTTTTCAGGCATTCTTCTCCTCATTAGCATTTTGTATTTCCTTTTACACTTCTTTCAATTCTCTTCCTAATTTTTCTCTATTTCTCTTATTTGATTTTCAGAATTTCTTTTGAGTTCTTCCATTGTCTGAGACTAATTCTTATTTTTCATAAAAGCTTTTGATGTAGGAGCTTTAACTTTACTATCTTCTTCTGAGTGTATGTTTTGATCTTCCTTATCACCAAAATAACTTTCTATATTTAGATTATTTTTCTGTTGTCTGCTCATTTTCTTAGCCTGTTACTCAGCTTTTAGCTCTTTGTAGGGCTGTTTCCAAGCTTTAAGGGTTTTTTGTGGCTGTTTTCAGTAATCCTTATAGGGACCTGACCACAAGCACTTTTTTCTGCCCTGGAATTGTCAAACATGTGCCTGCCCCACTGTAACTGTAAGATCTAATGTGCAACAGAGTCTTTCCTCAATGCTAGTATTGAGACCTTCTGTGAGCTGAGACCTCTGGACATTGCGACTGTCACTATTGCCCATGCCTACTCCTGGTTTGCTGGTTTCTCAAGGCCCTCACATCCTACTGACAAATCATTCCTGCCAACCTTCCAAGTCCAAGACAGAGAAGTCTGGAAGCCACAAGTACTGGCACTGATTCAGAGGTTTCTATGTCAGTTCTTGCTTTGCTGGGGTGAGGACCTGTCAGAACTGGGGTTAGGACCAGGCCATATCAGTATGTCCTGAACTTGGATTGCACACTGAATTCCCACTCTGGTGCTTCCTTCTGATCTAAGTTTCTTCAGCTGGAAAATTGTTCTGAGTAGAATCTTTTCTGTGTTCTGATGCTCTAAAGTTTTGCGTAGAGTCATTATTTAAAGGAATTTGGAGCAGTTTGAGGAAGAATGCAGTAAATTTCTGCATTTACTCGGCTATCATGGCTCTACTTTTCTAATTTTTATAGCACAGTAGTATTCCATCACAATTATATATTTCAACTTGTTCAGTCATTCCCAAATCAATGGCCATCTCTGCAATTTTCAGTCCTTTGCCACCACAATGAGAGCTGTTTAAAAACGTTTTACAATATATAGATTATTTTCCTTTTCCCCTATATGTCTTTGGAAATAGTCTAAGTAACGTTATTGCTAGGTCAGAGTCTTCATTATTATGTATTCTCATCACTGTCATGCTAGGGGCATTTCTTCTGTGGACTTGAAAATTACTGTAGGCTCCATTTTGGGAAGATTATTATTGCCTCATTTTATATTTGATAATATGCCATTTGTGTCACAAGCTTCTGTCAGAAGGATAAGCTAAGCAACTCAGTTCTAGTACCCAACTATCAGAAGTTTGTGAGTGGAAAAACAGGGCAGCAGCCCCAGATCTAAGGGAATATCTTGATACTGTCAATTACATGGTAGTGCCAGCACATTACTAAGGTTAGCAATTCAGTTTTAATTCACAAGCGCTTATTAAGCAATTACTATATATCAGACACTTTTTTAAAGCACTGATGAAACAAAGAAAAATGAAATTGTTACTGTTCTCAAGGAGTTTACATTCAATTAGAGTTAACTCAAGGAGTTAACATTCAATGTTAAACTCTAGGTTTAACATGTACACAAACTTGCCAATTTGTTTAAAACATAGAGTATATGAGGAACAGCCATATGAAATTTGACTGGAAAGATTATGAAGGGTTTTATGTAGAGGGCTGAAACTCTTGAGTCGATGCACTGAGGTCAGGACAGCTGAGCACTTGAGGCTAACTACTGACTGGAAAATATGGGCATATGCTTGGAAAATGGCCCTTCCCACTATCCTGTGCTGGCTTAATGATTGGTGTATACAGAGGATTGTAGGAGGAACTAGGGGGTGGAGTAAGACTAGCCAGAATCACTTTTTGCTGTAGACAAGGAAGAAGACATTCGCAGAGATTCTACTTCCATCCTGTTCACTTCTACCTCTAAAGACCAAGAATAAAGACTAAGGACTTTTGTTTATCCTGACTCTGGCTGATTCTGAGGTATCCTGGGTGCTAGCACATCGTCACAGTTTTAAGTATCAGAAATCTCTGGAAAGCTTTCTATCTTGGAAGCAATAGATCAGAGAAATGTTTTTAGCAGGGGAGTGGAATGTTCAGATTTATGTTTTAGGAATATCAATTTAGAAGTTTTATGGAGGATAAATTGAAGAGGAAACTGAAAGAGGTAAGATATTTAGAAAGGTATTACAATACCTCAAGCAAGAAGTGGGGAAGGAATGAACTATAAATGATATCCATATGAATGAAAAGAAGAGTAAAAATATGAAAATTGTTGATACAGAGAAGCAACAAAACTTAGCAACTAACCAGATGTAGGGGTAAAGAAGAGAAACATATTGCCTTTGACAAAAATTGGAAAGTTATGAAGAGAGGAGGGATTTGAATAAGTTTATTTGGGATATCTTGAATTTATGATATCTATAAGGTGTGTAAAAGTGAATATTAAGCAGGCAATTGGTAACACTAAACTAGAGGTCAGGAGAGAAAATGACTAAATAGGGATATTTTTGAGTCATCTTAATAGAAATAATTGAATCCATAGAAACTGATGACATCACAAAAAGAAAGTATAGAGTATCAGAAGAAGAAAGCCAAAATCAAAGTATAGGGAATGAGAAATGGGAAATCCAGTAAAGGAGTCTGAGAAGAATAGGCATAAGAATATGTAACAAAGGTAAAACCAAAGACCCTTTCATGACTTATCAATGCTACTCACTCTCTCTAAAATACCACAATTTCCACCTATAATATTCCTATTTTTCCTTCATGACCCACTTTAAAAGTCATATCCTCCATGAAAACTACTTTCACTTCATCAAGTGTATTTTTCTCTCCTTAGAATACTTATTGTTTATAGCAGAGGTTCAAAAACAATTTTACTTCATGACAACCTTAGGGTCTCAGTAATTTTTCATGACATGTGCAGGCCAAAAGAAATTTCTTACAATTCTATTAACACAGTAATATCCAAACAAATTAACAAGTATTTATATCCTAATAACTTGGTACTCATTTGAAAAAAAAAACATAAATAACCACAATTATTTTCTCACAGCATTGTGTATTTGTTGGTTTCTTTACAACTTCTCAAACTTTGGGTATTGGATAACACCACTCTAATTTTCTATTCCTTATTAATTTTATGTTATACTTGTCTTTTCTGAAATCATCCTGCTGGTCATTTCTTACAGAACAATAATATTCCATAGCATTCATATACCATGATTTATATAGCCATTCTCCAATTGATGGACATCCATTCAATTTCCAGCTTCTAGCCATCACAAAAAGGGCATCACAAACATTTTTGTACATATGGGTCCCTTTCCCTTCTTTGAGATCTCTTTGGGATATAAGCCCAGTAGAAACACTGCTGGATCAAAGGGTATGCACAGTTTGATAACTTTTTGAGCATAGTTCCTAATTGCTCTCCAGAATGGTTGGATGCATTCACAATTCCACCAACAATATATCAGTGTCCCAGTTTACCCTCATCCCTTCCAACATTCTTCATTATCTTTTCATGTCATCCTAGCCAATCTGAGAGGTGTGTAGTTATATCTCAGAGTTGTTTAATTTACATTTCTCTGATCAATAATGATTTGGAACACCTTTTTATATGGCTAGAAATAGTTTCAATTTCTTGATCTGAAAATTGTCTATTCCTATCCTTTGACCATTTATCACTTGGAGAAGGTCTTGATTTCTTATAAATTAGAGTCAATTCTCTATGTATTTTGGAAATGAGGCCTTTATCAGAAGGCTGCAAATGATTGTAAATGTTTTCCCAGTTTATTGCTTCCCTTCTAATCTTGTCTGCATTAGTTTTCTTTGTACAAAAGCTTTTTAACTTCATATAATAGAAATTTTCTGTTTTGTGATCAATAATGATTTCTAGTTCTTTTTTGGTCACAAATTCCTTCCTCATGACAGGTCTGAGAGGTAAAATTATTCTATGTTCTATAGATAGAGCCTGCTTTGCTTTTTTACACATTGTGACAAAAACAAACAAACAAAAAACAACTGCAGTCTGCTTTGGGAGTAGTATAGTATTACTAAGCTTTCTCTACAGACAACAGGAAGTAGTAGTGAAGCAATAGTAGGACAGCAATGGCTGTGCTGGGATCAACGTCTTTGGTGGGATCAGCATTTGCATGCTGAGATCGTACTGACATTGTGCTGGGGTGGGTGTAGCCAGGTCCAGAGATACTCTAATGTTTTGGGGTGATAGTCTTTTCCTCTGTCTTTATAGCTTCTCTGCTGATCTACTGGCTTGCTGCCAGAGCAAAGTAACTGACATTGTGGTAAAGCTCTTCCCACAAATTTTCTGCCAGCTAAGACCACACCATACCCTGCTCCCGTCTGCTCAGTGTGAGCTGTTCTCTATGCTCTGACTGCCTAAAAGTCTGCACTTGGTCTAGCCATCCCTACCCATGAGGAAAAACAACTTTTTCTGGTGAATTTTGAAATTTTCTTCTTTGGTAATGTGTTGTACTCCCAATATTCCTGGGTTTTGACAGTTAAGCACTAATTCTGAGGCTATTTCATAAAAAAGAAGTCTGAGGCTAAGGGAGAGCTTAGATAGGCACAGGTGTCCTCTCTACCATCTTCCCTCTTTCCTTTTTCTAATCAAATTTACCAAAGGTTTATCTACTTTTTTCCCATAAAACCAACTCTTCATTTTATTTATTAGTTCAATAATTTTTTATTTTAAATTTTACTAATCTCTCCTTTTATTTTTCAAATTTCAAGTTTAGTCTTTGAGTGGGAGTTTTTATTTGCTCTTTTTTTAGCTTTTTTAGTTGCCACTCTGATTCACTGATCTTCTCTTTCTCTATTTTATGCAAGTAAACATCTTGAAATATAAAATCTCCCCTTATTACTGCTTTGGCTGCATCCCACAAATTTCAGTATGTTGTCTCATTATTGTCATTCTCTTGGGTGAAATCCAATGATTCCTTCAAGTTTTGAAATACTGCAATAGTCTTATCATATGTCAGGGAATCAAATGATTCCTTCTGATTTTGAAGTCCTGTAATAGTCTTATCAACAACTTTTTCTATTCATGAGTCAACTGCCATCTAATCTTTCTTGCGTCTTCTCCTTTTCTTTGAGGTTCTTCTATTTTTCTTTCTCTTTGGATTTTCGCCAATAGTTCATATGAGAGCTGTCTGCAGATATTCCACAAAATCAGCAAAGGATTCATTTGAATCTTACTCTATTTTTGTGAAGGCTTCCCCTCTATCTTGTTTTCCTGGGAGGGTGTCCCATGCTTTAATCGCAGCAATTTGCTCATATGCTATCAAAGAGTGATTAATCTGCACTAAAGTGTTTGTATAATGACCTATATTTGCTAGTTGATCAAAGGTGATTGGTATATGGCTCTTTGGCATTCATCTGACTCCTTCTTTATCTATAGAGATACAAAAAAACCCCTCTCCTCCAAGCAGTTAATCTGGTTCCTTCCAGTCACCACTTTCTGAATCTCTCCACATCACCTGGAGATTATATTGGAGCTGCTCACACAGGACGCTTTCCTTCTGTTGGATTATAAAACCTGTATTCTGCCCAATTGTAATCCCTTTCTCCCATCACGTTGCTTCTCGGCTGATTGACCACATCTGAGTACTGAACTTCTAAAGACTCTCTGGGTGTAACTTCGGCTGCCATCATGCCCCAAGTTTTTTTTTTGTTTGTTTGTTTGTTTGTTTTTTTTGTTTTTTGCCTGAGGCCCTGTAACTGGCTCTTGCTTCGTCCCCTTTCCATTTGCCTGAATCACTGTACTTTCTGATACCAACTGGGGCCTTGGATCTGGGCCCCTGGATCTGGGACCCGCTTCCCATTCCTTATAGTCATTCTACATTCTGATGCCTAATTGAAGCCTCTGTTGCATTTTGGATATAGGGATTTGGATCTTGTTCTCCCACTCTGACTTCTCTGCCAACTTTGAGGTTCCAGATGCCCTACTTTACTATATTGAAAACATCGACGAGTCTCTTTGGAAATCCCTTGCCAAAAGGGACCCTGTCTTCCTCTATTCTACATCATAGCCTAGGTAAAGGTATTTGTGCCCACTGTGGTACAGCATCTTATGATCTCCTCTAAAGGAGCATCTTTGTGTAGTCTTAGTATAATTCTTCTACAAATCTCATTAGCATTTTCTCTATCAAGTTGGTTTATCATTATTCCTGTTGCTGCATTTTCACCAATAGTTTGTATGACAGCTGTCTGCAGATGTCCCACGAAATCAGCAAAGGATTCATTTGAATCGCTCTATTTTTGTGAAGACTTCCCCTCTATCTTCTTTTCCTGGGAGGGTGTCCCATGCTTTGATAGCAGCAGCAGCAGCAGCAGTTTGCTCATATGCTATCAAAGAGTGATTAATCTGCACTTACGTGTCTGTATAATGACCTATACTTGCTAGTTGATCAAAAGTGATTGGTATGTTAACTCCAGTTTGCCTATTTCACTGGTCTGAGTATAGTGAACAGAGGACAGCCAGAGACAGAACAGAGTTCGCTATATTCAGAAAGTCACAACAAGTTTTGTCCAGGTCCTAACATGTCCTTGATTCATATTTCCAATTACTAGGGGTTAAAATTTCAAAAGCCAAATTCTCTAATAACATCCTAACATAAGATGGTGTAGCCACATAAAAAGTGCAAGTCTTTTTCAGATCTTTGATAATTTCTAGATTAAACAGAGTGTATTTTCTTTTTTCTTGACCTGAAGAGTCAAACTCTTCAATCCTAAGATATGTTTCTATTCTTAAATCAGATGTTTCTTGCCCTTCTTTAGCTTTAATTAGTGCTTTTTGGAACTGTATCATAAGGGATGGACAAAACTGTTACATGGTGGTGCTTATTGTGTCACTGCCCTTCCTCCTCCTTCTTCTCCCTTCAGGGAAGAAGGTCAAGAGATGGGGAATGCCCTAAAGACTCCTGTTGTGAAGCCCCATAATCCTTAATTTCATCAGTACTGTATTCAACTTCTTTCTTGTCTAATTCTTCATGCTTTTTGGCTGCTTTGTCAATACCATCTCCCTCCAACTCTTTCTCCTTTTTCCTTATTTTGAAACTTGTGGGATTCCTTAAAGCCAATTGTATTATGTTGTATATATATATAGAATGTTTCCTTAGGAATAGAATCAGGACCATTATCATTTTAATATCCAATTAATTGCTTTCCCACTAGTTTCCAGTTATCTGGCTCTAATTTTTCTTCCTTAGACAATAAAGGAAATATATACTTTAATGTTTCTATGAGTCCAATTATCTACTTCTAAGTTACAATAAAACATTGCTATTTTATTAACCTATCTATGCTTTCTACACAATTCCCTTGGGGTGGGGAAGGTTCTTTTCTAAGCATTTGTCCCATTTCAGCTGAAACACTAGTTTAGCCCTTACCAAAGTTTCCTGCTTGTCTGTTTTTGTACTCACCCTATTTCTGGATCACGGGAATTTCTCCACTGAACTCATGATCATATCAGTGAACTGCTGAGTTTAAATCCTTACATCCATGTTTGGGTGCCAAAATGGAATGTGCTGGCTAGCTCTCAGAAGGTACTCCGAATGGGCCTTGGTTTCAGCCGAATATTCACCACAAGAATAGTTAGGGATAAAGTCCAAAGACTTTACTGTCTCTTTCAGAGTCTCTCTCCTTCATCTGGGGCTGGGCTAGCTCTCTGGGGGGCCTTGGTCTTAGTGAAGAAGTAAAGGAAACAGGACAGCCACTATGATGGTCTTTATCTTTGAGTCTGTCCTTCAACCTTCTCTGTCTTCTCTGTATATCTTCGAGTCTGTCTCCCTCCCGGATCTCTTACTTCTTATACACTCTATTATAAGTACATCATCATAAGAGTCATTCTTGTAGAATAGGTGTCAACTTGTAGAACTATACTAAGTATTAAGTACATGTAAACTAGAGAATCATTATTTCAATTCCACTGAGTTAACACTTCTCCAAAGTTCCGCCCTCTACACTAATATATGGTCAGTTTTTGTATAGGTTCCATGAAGTGCCAAGAAGAAAGTGGACGCTTTTCTGTTTCCATTCAGTTTTCTCCAAAGAGCTATCATATCTAACTTTTCTAGTTATTTTGGTATGTCATCTCATTATTGTCATTGTCTTGGATTGTCATTCTCTTGGATAAAATTATTGATTGTCTCTATGATTTGCTGTTTTACCCATCCATTCTTTAGGATAAGATTATTTAGTTTCTGATTTCTTTTTGGGCTATTTTTCTCTATTTCCTATTGAATGTAATTTTTATTGCATCGTGATTTGAAAAAAATGCATTTGTTATTTCTGCCTTTCTGCATTTGATTTTGAGGTCGTTAAGGCTGAATATATGCTCAAATTTTGTATAGGTTCCATGAACTGCAGAGAAGAAAGTGTACTCCTTTTTGTCCCTATTCATTTTTCTCCAAACATCTCTCATATCTACTTTTTCTAGTATTCTATTTACCTCATTAACTTCTTTCTTGTTTATTTTGTGGTTTGATTTATCTAATTTTGAGAGAGCAAGGTTGAGATCTCCCACTATTATAATTTTGCTGCCTATTTCTTCTTATAGTTCTCTTAACTTTTCCTTCAGGAATTTCGATGCTATACCACTTGGTACATATATGTTTAATATTGATATTGCTTCATTATTTATGATAGCGAGATATAATTTCCTTTCTTATCTTTTTTAATTAGATCAATTTTTGCTTTTGGTTGATCTGAGATCAGGATGGCTACCCTTGCTTTTTTTTTTTTTTTTTTTTTTTTTTTTTTTTACTTCACCTGAAGCATAATAGATTCAGCTCCAGGCTTTTACCTTTACTCTGTGTGTATCACTGTACTTCAAATGTGTTTCCTCTAAAAATTATGTTGCAGATTCTGGCTTTTAATCCAGTCCACTTACATTTTATAGGAGAGATCACCCTATTCAC